>NW_023270454.1:34321638-34348742 GCF_011800145.1 Mirounga leonina | reverse complement strand
CTATCTATCTATCTATCTATCTATCTATCTATCTATCTATCTATCTAATGGAATACTGCACAGCCATAAAAAAGAATGAAATCTTATCCATGACAACATGGATAAACTTTGAAGGCATTATGCTAATTGATAAGTCAAACAAAGACAAATACCATATGATTTCACTTACATGTGGAATCTAAAAGATAAACATACAAACAAAGCAGAACTAAATCCAAACTCAAAGATACAAAAAACTGATTGGTGGTAGCCAGAGAGGGGGAGGGTTTGGGTGGGGAGGGAGCAAAATGAGTGGAAAAGATTAAGAAGTACAAACTTACACAGTTATAAAATAAATAAGTCACAAGGATGTAACATATAGCACAGGGAATACAGTCAGTAATATTGTGTTAACTTTGTAAGGTGACAGACAGTAACCAGACTTACTGTGGTGACCATTCTGCAATGTGTAAAAATGTCACATCACTATGTCTACACCTGAAACTAATATAATAGTGTCAATTACACCTCAATTAAAAAAATAACAAGAGAAAAAATGAAAAAGAGGACATTTTCTTCAGTAACTCAATGCCATTATCACACCTATCAAGACTAGTAATAATTCCTCAATACCATCTAATACCAAGTTCAGAATCAAATGTCCTTGAATGTATCAAAGTGTCTTTTTAGAGTTGGTTTGTTACAAACCAAACAAGGGCCATGCATACTTACCTCTCTTAAGTTTCTTTTCATCCAGAGCAACTTCCGTCCCTTTTTACCCTCATACCATTTGCTTATTACAGAAACCACATCAGTTGTTTTATAAAACATCCCACATTCTGTACTTGACTATACACTTGTATTATAATTAAATTTACTCTTTATCCTCTGTATGCACTATGAGTGGAAGTAGCTTTAGAGACTCAGGTTTCACTTTTTTTGATACGAATACTTCATTGGATATTGCTTCATACTTTGTCTAATCAGAAGACACATGCCTGCCTTTTTCCCTTTTCATGATGCTAAGATTGATCAGAGGGTTCAAATGGTAACAGCTTGAGCACTCTATCAACTTCTCATCTAAAACTTTCGACTACTGATAATCATCCCCTGAATCAATGATCTCATGAGGGGCTGCAAGCAGTGGTTTTCAAATTCCATCAGTCCAGGCACATTTATTAACTGGAATTCTTCCCTCTCTTCAACTAAGCACCCCCCCTTTTTTTTACTCTGAACCACCATTTGGACAGGAAAAGCAAGATAACTACTTAATACTTTCCTTTTACTTCCAATTTTCAGAGGAAGAGGAGCTGGTGTTTTAGTTACTTCCAATAAAGCTTACTTTTAACTAAATTGGAAACAAAATAAAATATATTTTTTATAAAACATTTAAACAAAAGGGAAAAGAAGAGCTCTGTAAGCAATCCAACTAATTTTAAAGAGTTAACCAGCGACTTCAGATTTATCCAGGGATATAAAAGTCCAAAGATCTAGGACAACCACAAGACTCTCAGAGGAAAAGAGTATCTGGTCAAATTCTTGTTCCTTTAATAAATCAACAGAAAGACCTGTCCAGAGCTTTGGTGTCTTTGCAAAATGACTACCTTTATCCCAAACATGACTTGAAGGCAAACCTCAAGCTGAGATCTTTTTAAAAAGCTATACTTACATGAGCTGACTAAATAATAAAATCTTCTGTGAATACCACAAATTAATTGGAACACCCTGAGATATAGTGTATCTGGCAGGGTCCCACCACAACAGTCCCTTCTGCTTAGCTGGCCACATTTCTGCAACCTCATCTTCCCCACTACATGCATAAGGGCACTTAGACCAAAGACAATTAGTCCATAGCCATGGAACTATGTCCTGGTAAGACAAGATAATCTGTTCAAATCCTTGGGAATTTGAACTGAAAATAAGGAAAAACTTGGGCAGTTTATAGTGAGAAGAAAAGGCATAGACTATGGTTGAGCCATACTAATGGCAGACGACCCAAGTGAAGATCCTGAACTCCCTGGATGAGCTCTTTAGTCATCATGAATCCAAAGCTCCCTTCCTGCTCTGGTCTCCAGGTGTGTCCTATGATAGCTCCAGATGTCCTTGTTACTCTGTTCTCCTTACTGTTCCACAGATATCTGTATTTGTTTGCCAGGGCTGCTGTTAACAAAGTACCACAGACTGGGTGGCTTAAAAAACAAATTTATATTTTCTCACAGTTCTAGAGGTGAGAAGTCTGAGATCAAGGTGCCAGCAAGGTTGGATCCTCCTAAAAGACATTCCAAGTTTCCTTGGCTTATAGACAGCCATATTCCCCCTTTGTACATGTCTGTGCCCAAAATTCCTCTTTGCATAAGGACGCCAGTTATACCGGATTAAGGCCCACACCTAATGACCTCATTTTACCTTAATTACTTCTTTAAAGACACTCTCTCCAATGGTCACATTCTGAGGTATGAGGGGGTTAGGACTTTAATGCATAGATTTTGGAGGATACACATTTCAGCCCCTAACAACATCTTTAAAGTGATCCCCTCTTTGCTTAAGCTAGTTAAGTGTTGTTGGTTGTACCTGAATAAACCTTACCAAAATAGCTACATTTTCTGGTCTTCTATTATTTAATTATTCATGTGTTTCTTTCGAACCTCCCAAGAGTTTGAGCCATAAGAGAGCAGTAACATGCTTTAAAATTCAGTGAATTCTACCTCCACAGACCTAGTACCCTACAAACAGTTGGTACCAGAAACATAAAGGGCACAGAGAATTCTGTGGAAGATGCTGTGCCATGGCACCCAAGATCCTGAAAGGGTCAGGACTAAAGTATTCATTCTCTTAGCAACCACGAGTATTGGCTGCTGTTAGTTCACAGCTAAGTCCTATCCCAGGAATTTGCAACAGAGTCACTTCACCCAAGGTAATGCCCATTCCTTGCAGGCAGCCTACATCCAATCATACAGAAGCCCAAAGGCCCAGCCTTCTTGTCTTCAACTCAGGACATCTCTGAAGAGCCAGCCCAGCTCCAGAGCAACTTGTGGGATTGGCTGTGGCATGTATGCAAATGAATTACAGTTCAACCCTCCCTCTGCCCAATCCTGCTTCCATCCTGCTTCCGTTCCCCACCCACCTCCCAAGGTGTTGAGCCTGAGACTACTTCCCAATAAACTGCTGCACACAAACTTGTTAACCTATTTCCCAGAAAATCGGACTCGCCCTATATCCTATGGCTAACACTGTGACAAAGATGCTGCATTTGATCTTAGCCAAAAGGCCAAGAAGCGGTAACACTGTGACAAAGAAGGAAACAAAAAAAATTGGGAAAAATGAGCCAGGTACTAGGTTAATTTCCTCTTTTCCACATCTTGGTTTTGAAGAATCCTGTCCATCTTCTACTTTCTTGCTAGAGAAAGGGTCCTGTTCCTTCGGATCCCCTCTGACCTGCCCTGTGCGGACCCCTTCCGCATCCTCCCCACTCCCATCCTCCAATCCACAAGCAGGAACCCCGGACATCCTGCTTTCCCTGGACAGTAGGGGGCACCTCAGTCCCCGGCTCCTCCCCCTGGGTTCCTGCCACTGCATTTCTGAAGTCTGGTCCCTTCAGTGCCTGGCCCTGGGGTGAAAAACGGAGAGGAGGGGGTGAACCAGAGGAATCCATCCAGGAGGAGAAGCTGGTCCCGTCTACCTTCTCTGGCTGCTCCCCAGCCAGCCTCTCCCTGGGAGCCTAAGTTCAGGAAACAGAAAGTGCTGATTGTGAGGACCAAGACATGGGCCCTGCTGGTAGTGCCTTCCTACTGTCCCTTCTACTGGGTGAGCCTCTGGGGTAGGGGGGCATGGGGATGGGAGAGGCAGAGGTTTTTGGCTGAAGAAATTACCACACAGAATAATAGGACACTTCACCCATGGGACATTATTTATGAATAGTGTGTCCTGGGGAAGTCCTGAGGGGATATTATATGCAAAGCAATAAACAAAAAAAGACCCCTGCCCTCATTGGGCTTATAATCACTGCACTTATTAAATATATAAATTTTAAAGCAGGTTAGAAAGTCCTAAATGTTAGGAAAGGAAAGGGGCAGCAGGAGTGGAGGGGCAGGAGGTGTGTTGTAATTTTAAATAGGGTAGTCAAGGAAATTTCATAAGGAGTCATTTGAGCAAAGCCCTGAAGGAACTGAGTGACTTAGCTACAAGGATCTAGGAAAAAAGCATTTCAAGCAGAGGGAATTTGAAGTATCAATACTCTTGAGTGATTTCAGGCATAAGCTTGTTCACTTATTTTTCTGGCCCACAATGATTTAAAAGAGCAGGGTAGGTTGAGAGCAGGAAAAAGGTAAGAGTTAGCAAATGAGATACACAAATACTGCAAAATGCCAATTCAGATAAAGAAAACAGCTCATAAACCTCAAAAGCACCTGAAGGCATCATTGTGTTTACAACCTAATATACCTGATATTCCTGGTGACAACCCTGAATCTTCCAGTAAAAGTTAAATTACGTTCCATGTATGCTGCTAAAGAAGGCAGGTAAGTATGTAATTCTCGAGATTCCCACTAATGGGTAGACATTTATAAAAATCTGGCCTTTAATACAAATCTGAGAAATTTAAATACATGGAAAGCCTCTCCATTCAGTGAATCTAGACGTAAGATGCATTATTGTATACTAATGATATGGTGTCTGTCTTAGGGTCTTGCCCAAGTTCTTCCCCCAAAAAGAAAGATCTGCAATCAGGTGAGTGGTCTCTACCTAGACTGCTGGGTTTGGAACTGGGATAGGACGGAGGATGGAGGCGACGGGGGACTCAGGTCCTCGGAACGGATGGGAGTTTAATGATGATAAGATGAGAACCAGAGGAATGGGACACGGAGAGGTCCACATGTCCATCTCTCTTCTTTCTGTGGTGTGTGGACGACCTGTATACTCAGGCCGTGTTGTGGGTGGCCAGGATGCTGTTGCAGGGCACTGGCCTTGGCAAGTCAGCGTGCGCTTGGGCCAGAACCATGTCTGTGGAGGGTCTCTCATCAGTGACAGGTGGATACTGACAGCACACTGCTTAAAAAAGTGAGTCCTGCGAGCTTTCCGTAGAGCTTTGGAGGCGGAGAGTGAAGATGGCGGCCTCCCAATCTCTGCCCTGGAGGAGCCGAGAACTCAGGGCCCCGCTCCTCAGTGAGCCCCCAGAGAAAAGCCGCCAGTCACTCCCGCCTCCCCGGTCTCCGGCCGCACTCCGTGCTCGCCCGGCCTGTGACCGCGCGTTTCTATCTCTGGCATCCGACCCCGGGTGGAGTCTCCAAACCCAGCAGATCCCTGCGGTGCGCTCCCGCGCGGCTCCTCCCGAGGGAGGAAGATGGGGCTTTTAAAGAGGTAATTAAAATAATTAAATGAAGTCATGCGAGTGGGACCATAATCTGCTATGAGGGCTGTCCTTATACGAGGAGGAAGAGACATAGGGATGCACGCACAGAGAAGAGGCCACGTGAGGACACAGCAAGAAGGCACCAGCAGCAAGCCAACATGAGTGGCCCCAGGAGAATCCAGCCTTGCTCACACATTGATCGAGGACTTCCAACCTCCACACCCACAACTGTGTGAAAATACATTTTTGTTACTGAAAAAAAAAAAAAAAAAAGTGAGTCCTACTGGGGGCTAGCACACAGATAGGTTCTCAGTAAATACTTGAAAGATTTCATGAATGAACCAACAGACACATCAAAGTGGTAAGATGAGTCGGCGTACCTGGGTGGCTCAGTCAGTTAGACTGAGCCCTGAGTCGGGCTCCATGCTCAGCGTGGAGTCTGCTTGAGATTTTCTCTCTCCCTGTTCCTCCCCCTGCCTGCACTTCTCTCTCTCTAAAATAAATAAATAAATAAAATCTTAAAAAAAAAAAAATGAAAGTGGTAAGAGGGGGAGGCAGAAGGAAACCCTACATCACCTTGGACTAGGGATAGGACATAGAGGTAGAAAAAGAAATGACAGAGATAGGCACTATATTAGAAACTTCTTCTTACTTTGTGCCTAATCATTTCCTAAACATCAGCCAGGAAACTCTGTCTTGAGCTCTTCTGGATCACAAACACAATCGGAGCTCTCTCAGAGCTCCTGCTCTAAGAGAAGCAAGGTGCCATGTGGAGAACAGTCCTAGGGAGAGGCTCATGTGAAACTAATGTCTCCAGCCAACAGCTAGTGAAGACTTGAAGCCTGCCACCATAAGGGGGTTTGGAAACAGATCCTCCCAGAGTCAAGCCTTGAGATGACTGTAGCCCAACTCGATTGTAGCCTCGCAAGAGATGAGGCAGAAGCACCCACTGAAGTCACACCTGATTCTTGACGCCCAGAAACTGTGAGATAAATGTTTGTTTTTTTAAGCCTCTAAGCTTTGTGGTAACTTGTTATGCAACAACAGATAAGTAATATATATAGAAATCAAAACAGCAGGACTTTTCAGTAACAATACCCAAAGCTCAAAGAAAATACAGAACAAGAACTTCAAAATGCTGGGAAAAAATTATTTCCAACCCGGAATTCTACCCATATGCAAATTATTGATCAAGCGTGGGATAGAAACAAGACATTTTCAAATATACAAAGCAGCAAAAATATTACCTCTCATGCACATTTTCTCAGGAAGCCATAGCAGAGTGTGCTTCACTAAAATCAAGGAGAGAAAAACAAGAAAACATGGAATAGAGAAAAAAGGGGGATATAACCCAGAATAGAATCCCCAAGAAAATGGGAGAAAATACAGGACAAAACTCTGGCCATAAGCATATAAGAGGAGACCAGAGAGACAGGAGACAACAAAAGAAAGTGGTTAGGGAGAGAGGAAAGGAGAAACAGCAACAAATCAACCCTAGTCCAAGTTGGAAGTAGCCTGGTTCATTCTAGGTCCATTACATCCTTTCTTGCCTAGACACTTGGTGCTATACATAGGCAGCTTGTTCCCACCCAGCTGTAGCACCTAAGCCTGCTCCACTTTTAGTCTTCTTTTTCTATTCCCCTTAGGAACTGGATTCCTTTGTTGTATACTGTACAGCTGGGATCGATTCAGATAGACCAACCAAGTCAAAGTGTGAAGCATCGTGTGTTCAAAATTATTATCCATCCCCAAACTCAACATACAACTGCAGACATCGCCTTGTTGAAACTGGTCTCTAGAGTCACCTTTACCTCTTTCATCCTGCCCATCTGCTTGCCCCGTATCACAAAGCAGTTGAAAGTTCCAGCCTCTTGCTGGGTGACTGGATGGGGAAAGGTTAAAGAAGGTGAAGGTGAGAATGGGTAAAGAAAGGGGTTCTTTTATCCATCATCCTCTTTGTACCCACTCCAGAACATTTGCATTCTAGGTATACCATTACTATGGCAAATATTTTTTAATAAACCCCAACCTATTGATATTATCTGTAAGTCTTCAAATAAGATGTCTTTTTCACATTTATTATGTTTTTTAGATCCTGCTTAGAGTCTAGCTAAAGCTGCAAGAGCAGATATTAACAATTTGAACACATAATTACTTCTCTGAAACAAAGGTTAACAAACCTGATCTAAAGTCTGGAAGAGTCTAGTATTTTTGAAAATCTGTTCTTAAAGTGTTGTGTCAACTCTTTCCCAGGAGGAGTGAGGACAAGAAATGATCTGGGAGCAGAAAAATAGGAAAGGAAGAAGTTTTAGAGTATTTCAAATACTCCTATCTTTATTGAATCAAACTGTATCAGAATTTCTCTTTATTTAAAACACGAGGAATACCCCACACTGGCACATTAGAAAAATCTTAAAACAAATAGAAATAATTTTGAATTATCCATTGTTTCAGATTAAATTTACCAAAAATATTCTTGTATTAGCAAATATGATTAGAAAGTGATTGTATTCTGCTTTCGGATTCTCATTCAGAGATTTCTGCAAATCATGACTGAATTTTGCCGTTGCAACTTTCCAGATTGCTTTTCCTTTCACTCCTGTCTGTCTTTACAGATACCCCGATTACCCCTCCATCCTCCAGGAAGCAGAAATACCCATCTTTGACCGCCAGACCTGTGAAAAACTCTACAACCCAATCGGTTCCATACTGCCAGAATCAGAACCAGTCATCCAAGACGACGAGATATGTGCTGGTGATACAGCTAAAATGAAGGATACTTGCAAGGTTAAGGTTTGCTCTTGAATTTTTTTTTTTAATATGAGACTTTAATTTTGACCCAGGTTTTCCTGAATGTAAACTACAGTAGACTGGGAATCAGGAGACAAAGGTTCTGACAATAATTCTTGTGTTATGCTGGTTCCATGCTGCCAGAATCAGAGCCCGTCATCCAAGACGACGAGGTATGTGCTGGTGATACAGCTAAAATGAAGGATACTTGCAAGGTTAGGGTTTGCTCTTGAATTTTTTTTTTTTTAATATGAGACTTTAATTTTGACCCGGGTTTTCCTGTATATAAACAGCAGTAGACTGGGAATCAGGAGACAAAGGTTCTGACGATAATGCTTGTGTTACGCTGAATTACCGATGAATTTAACCTCTTCAACTTTTGATCTAGAGAAACGCTAACTTTTGGTTACTGGGTTTTCACAGACTTGTATATTTTTATAAATATATTAAGAGGTTGACACAGAACTGCCAACTTTATTTTTTCAAGTAAGAACATTTCACTCTATATTAAAAGATGTCATTCCACTGTCTCCTGATCCTAACTGTCCAATGAAGACTCGTCCATCATTTTTGTCTTCCTCCATTGAGTGTGATGTGTTGTTTTGCTCTGGCTGTTTTCAATATATTTACCTTCACATTTGATTGTCAGAATGTGATGGGGCACCTGGGTGGCTCAGTAAGTTGAGCATCCAACTCTTGGTTTCAGCTCAGGTCAGCAGGGAGTCAGCTTGGGATTGTCTCTCTCTTTCCTTCTGCCCCTCCCTTGCACATGTGCATGCTCTCTCTCTCTCTCTCTAAAATAAATAAATAAATCTTAAAAAAAAAAAAAGAAGTTTGAATGTGATGTGCTAGGTGTAATTTTCTTTGTATTTATCCTATTTAGGATTCATTGTTTTTGTTTTTTTAAATCTAATCTGTTCTTTTATCTTTTATCAAAACGAGAATTTTTTCATTCATGACTTCTTCAAATATTCTGCCTCATTTCTCTCTCTTCCTCTTCTAGTTGAAAGAGAAAATGTAGGTTACACCTTTTGATTTTTTTCACACAGTCTCTGATACTGTTTTATTTTTACCTTTCTCTGTTCTTCAAATTGGATACTTATAAATTAATCTATATTCAAGATTACCTCTCTCCTGTCATCTACATTTTAGTGTTAGGTTCATCTAGTGAAAGTTTTCTTCACATATTTTCACATATTTTATTTTTTAGTCCTAGAATGACCACTTGGTTTTATTTCCTTTCCCTCTCTCCCCCTTCCTCCCTCTCTCCTCCTCCTCCTCCTCCTCCTTCTCTCTCTCTCTCTCTCACACACACATACACACACTTTTCTCTATCTCTGCCATGATGTCCTATTTGTATAGTCACTATTTGCAGTCAAACAACAATGGAACACGGTTTGACACCCACTAGGATGGCTATTATCAAAATAGATAATAACAAGAGTTGATGAGGATGTGGATAAATTGGGACCTTCATACTCCTTCTGGGAATGTAAAATGGTACTGCTCTGGAATTACTATTCTTCAAAAGGTTATATACAGAGTTACCATATTACCCAGGAATTCCACCTTAGGTATACACCCAAGAGAAATAAAAACATGTCCACAGAAAAAATTATGCATGAATATTCATAGCAGCATTATTCGTAAGAGCCAAAAAGTGAGAATAATCCAAATGCCCACCAACTGAGGACAAGATCAACAAAATGTGGTATATCCAAATAACGGAATAATTTTCAGCCATAAAAAGGAATGGAGCACTGATAGATGCTACAAGGATGAACCTTGAAAACGGAATGTTAAGTGAAAGAAGCTAGACACAAAAGATCATATATCATATGGTTCCATTTATACAGTATGTCCAGAATATGCAAATTCATAGAGGCAGAAAGCAGATTACCAGCTGGCCTAGGGCTGAGAGGAAATGAGGGTGACTGTTAATGGGTATGGGGTTTCTTCTGAAGGTGATGAAAATGTGGTGATGGTTAAACAACATTGTGAATATACTAAAAACCACTGAACTGTACACTTTAAATGGGTGAATTGTGTAGTATATGAATTATATCTCAATGAAGCTGTTAGAAAAAGAGACAGCAATATTGAAAGACAAACCATCAACTACTATCACTATCATTTTACATAAGAAAAGATTATTTTAACACTAAAAAAAGGCAATAAGAACCTAAGAATAGAAAAATAAGGACTGTTCGTTCAACTGAAATAAATTTACCTTTAGAGAAAAAATTCATCACATTAATTTCTCTTTTTTATCACAGATATAACTACTGATATATTTAGCTAAGGTCTCTGCCAATTTCAAATTGTAGGATTCTAGAAATCCCATGATCTTCCCCTAATGCAGTAAGAAGTCCAGCTCCCTCTAGAGCTCTCCAGCTCCACAGGTTCCATTGCCCCATTCTAAGGAACTCTCCACCTCTTGTGACCACTTTCCTCTTCAAGGTCCCTTTTCACTACACTCACGACCTTTATCTTTCCTCAGGGTGATTCTGGAGGACCTCTGTCATGTCATATTAACGGTGTATGGACCCAGATAGGACTAGTAAGCTGGGGAATAGGCTGTGCTGAATCTCTCCCTGGAGTCTACACCAGCGTGATCTACTATCAAAAATGGATTAAGACCACTATCTCAAGAGCTGAGGTCTTGGGTGCCAATAATTTGGACTTACCTGACTTCCTGTACCTTACTGTACTGCTCTCTCTGGCTCTGCTGGGACCCTTCTGTGCCTTTGGGCCTAACACTGTACCAGGAGAGTAAACAGTATAGCTAAAGCCACTGGCCAAGTACAGGGTCAGGGTAGGAATACACAGAGATTAAGCCCCAGGAGCAGAGAACTCACAGAGAGTCACTAGGAACCCTGGATTACTTCATTAAAATAATTAGAAATGATTTTGGTTTTGAGGTTCTTTATTCTAAAAGTATGTTTTAGGGGTTGGAATGTGAGTAGCTGAGAAATAAGGCTGCCGCTTCTGTGCACGGCATTCTTTGTCCCTGACTATGAATCTTACAAGGCAAGAAAGGTACCTTCTATGAATAAGTAATTATGGACACAAATGAATGGCTACTGGAGAAGAGGGCAAGAAAAGAAGTATCTGTGAAGGCAAAGTGAAGGAAAGTCCTCAGGAAATATATTAAGAGTTTACTTTGGGGGCCCCTGGGTGGCTCAGTTGGTTAAGCGTCTGCCTTCGGCTCAGGTCATGATCCCAGGATCCTGGGATTGAGCCCCGCATCGGGCTCCCTGCTCAGCGGGGAGCCTGCTTCTCCCTCTCCCTCTGCCTGCCGCTCCCCCTGCTTGTGCTCTCTCTCTCTTGCTCACTCTCTCTCAAAAATAATTAAAAAAAAAAAAAAAAAGAGAGTTTACTTTGGGTCCATGGCTTGCATTATGGGCTTCTTGTCTATATTACTCACTTCCTCTCCTAACCTATACTTTGCCTCTGCAAGGAGTCAAATAAAAAATGTGTATATATAATTCATTTTTCTGAAATTTTTACTTTTTGAAATACCAATGTGACCTACTACCAAAAAATGGATTAATGCCAGGATCTCAAAAGCTGAGGTCTTAGGTTTCAATAATCTGGACCTGCCCAGGTTGTTTAATGTTACTCCAATAATAAAGTACTTTAAATGTTTAATAAGGACAGGATAACATCCCTTGCTTAACTAGCATGCTTCTTTTTATTAATCCATCCCATGACCTACTATTTCCTACTTTACCTAGGCTTCCAGGAGCTCAGAGCTAAGTTATATACTCAATTTCAGTCATTATCTTTATCCTAGATTATTGAGTATAATTCCATTCACATCTCTTTTTATTTAAATCATCCTTGGAGCGCCTGGGTGGCTCAATCATTAAGCATCTGCCTTCGGCTCAGGTCATGATCCCAGGGTCCTGGGATCGAGCCCCGCTTCGGGCTCCCTGCTCGGCGGGAAGCCTGCTTCTCCCTCTCCCACTCCCCCTGCTTGTGTTCCCTCTCTCGCTATCTCTCTCTCTGTCAAATAAATAAATAAAATCTTTAAAAAATAAAAATAAAAAAAAATAAATCATCCTTCATTTCTCATTTGAATGAACTTGAAAGTTTTATTGCATCTGTGTCTTTCATGGTAAGTCAGCTTTCAAAAAACCCAACTTTTTGGATAAACAAATACCTTTAATAGGAAGTGAGGGTAGATTTGGAAACTTAAAATCCTTGCTAGCCGTTAACCCCGTCTGTCTTCTGGACGGCCACTACCCGCCAAACCCCATGTCCCTTCCCTCACTTAACACCTATGCTCAACTCCATTTATTCTCCACAGCATTCAGACTAGTTTTAAAAATAAAGATTTTTTAAAAATAAAGATTTTTAAATACATTTCTCCCCCCATTTTCCCTGCTTCAGCACTTCAAAGACATCTCCTTGCTCAGAGGATAAGGGGACCAAAGTCCCTAAGAGGGCTGACAAAGCCATGCAGGTTCTGATCCCCGCCCGCTTCTTCAGCCTCACGGCACCCTGCTCTCCACGCTTTCAATTCTTCAGATGTTCCAAATCCCCTCTCAGCGCCGGACTTCTGCATCTGCTATTCCTGCTCTCCTACTGCCTTTGCCTAGTTAATTCTTACTGTGCCTCAGATCTCAACTCACCTTTCACTTCCTCAAGGAAGCTGTCCCCATCTCTCCCGACCAGAACAAATCCCCCACTGTATATTCTCTTAGCATTATGGAGCCCTCCTTCGTAGGACTCAACACAGCTGTAATATATTATTCATTCGTGTAATTGTCTAGTTAATGTATGTCTTACCAAAATGTAAGGATTTTTGTTTTTGCCAACCACTGTATCCTAGTTTCACTAAATACTTGTTGAACGAATGAATGAATGAATGATGATCACTCAACCTCTTCGTTTCCCCAACTAACAACCTGGGTATTTTGTTTATGGAGGTAGCCCAGAACCTGACACAACGTCTTACACAAAGTAGACTTTCAAATATTAGTTAAATAAAAGAATGAAGGAAAGAACACTTCAGTCTTGTTCTCCTTCTCATCTCTCTCCAGCCATAATAAACGAAGGAGAGAAAAGAGCACATAAAACAGGTAAATTGGAAGGTTTCTGGAGGCAAGGATTTAAGCTAGGCAACCGCTGAAATGACATAGAGGGCAAAGCAAAATGGCAACTGAGAAAAAAGAACAAGAGAGAAAAAAGGGGCAAGAAAGGAAAATAGAGGAGAAAGGACAGACTAAGATCAAAACAAACAGGAAGAGAAAGCACACAAAAGTATGTGCCAAGACAACACAGCAAGAGGACATAAAGAAGGTCAAGAAAGCCAAAATATTGCTTCCTATCATTTCTCCAGACTCTTAGGAAGCACCTGTTCTGCAGCATGGGATCTGGCAAAATTTTTCTCATGAACCAAGAGGTGAAACTTAAAAACTTTTGGAGGGACCAGACCATTCAAAGGGAAGAGGACCACATGACCTCACTGTCCTGGCCACTACTGGTTGGATGTACCAGGGATAAGCACCTGATCAAACAGCTGCCCAGAGGTGGTGGGGCAGTTGGCCTAAAATCTTACCTGACAGATGCACTCAATACTGGACAACCCAACAGATCCCCTCCTGGGAAGTGTGAGTATGCATCGTCTAGTATTCAGCATGCACTCAACAGTATTAAGTGCCCACCATGTTCTAGGCACCATTCTGGCCACTGAGGATACTGCAGTACATTCAACACATTAAGCCTGCCTTCATGGAGTTTACATTCCAGTGGGGGAGAGAGACAATAATCAAATGCAAAATAAATATTTGTTATAATGTCATGTATAGGAAAGTCTGATAAAAACAAAAGAGAAGCAGCAAATAGAGTATCACGGTGGGGGATTCCACTTTAGATAGGGTGGTCAGGGAAATTTCCCTAAGAAGATGACATTATATAGAGGTCTACATAAAGGAGGATAGAAAAAAAAAAAAATCCTGAGAAAGAACATTCCAGGTAGAGTGAATAACAAGTACAAAGGTTCTGAGTTGGAAGTATGCTAGGTGCGTGTGTGAGGAAGAACAGAGAAGTCAGTGCAATGCTAGAACACTGTGAGCAAAGAGGGAGAAGGGGATGAACTGAGACCAGAGAGGGTGCTGAGTGCAGGTCCTACAGAGCCTGGAAGGTCCCTGTAAGGACTCTGAATTTTATTCTCAGTGCAATGAGAGGGCACTGGAGGGCTAAGAGCAGGGGAATGATGAAAGAAGAACAGAAAATCCCCTACCACAGTGCATCGGAGTATGCAGAGGACATGAGGGGGCTAGGATGGTAGAGAGGGTAGTCAGATGGCAGCAGAGTTAGACAAGCAGAGAGAATAAGAATCTGATACCAACGTACTAATGAGCAAAACACGAGGGCTACATACAGTATCCTGGAGCATCAGTGAGGAAGGTTTGATTCCATAAGGCTGTGTGTTGTTGTCTGCCCTACTCCCCACCTGTACTACCCTTACAATAGGGCCCCACAAACCAAGGTGAAGAAAAGCACAAGCCCAGGTTTCTTACCATCTACTTTATAATTCATCATTAAGACACCTCCCTAACTTCCTATTTGTCTTTTTTCCTTCTTACCCAGACCAATGTTCTTCTCCCTCCTTCATCCCACTTCTACCTCTAGGCATTGTTTTATCTGCCCTCTACTCCTGAAATACCCTTCTCTCATAAACCTCAACCCACTTATTTGTCTATTGGTTAAGAAAAAGAGGTACTGAAAATCTAAAAAGCACACTGAAAGGACCCTAGGAAATGGTTTTAAAAATTAACAGGAAATGGGTGAACTATATGGTGTGTGAATTATATCTCAATAAAGGTATTTTTAAAAAACAGGGAAATTTTTCTCCTGTTTAAATAAAAATGATTAGTCTGTATGTATTTAGGACCCTCTAAAGATCTTCTAAATAATCCTTGTGACCATTTCAAAAAAAGGTTCAAACCAATTACATACATTTTCTGTTTCAAATGCTAACACATAAAATGTAAAGCTTAACCCACTATATGATACAGCAACTGGTACACATTGCCGGGGGGGGGGGGGCGATCAATAAACATTTGTATTCATGCAACTAAAATGTCAAGTACTTACTGGTAACAAATTTAGTCAGTGACACCACAAATGACCAAATGGGGAAGAAATAAATAGGGACATCTTTACACTCTATTTTGGAGGGGGGCTCAGCAGCATTTCTGCTTTAAAAATCGATTTTAATTTGTAGAACACTTTATTCCTCAGAATATCTGGTTTAATATGCTCCAATTTTCACTTTCACATCTTTAGGAATTTTGCTAAGGTCACATTTAACAAATAAAGCTGTACACTAAGGCTGTCAGCAATTTCCCCCCTAAAAGTGGGGGAAAATTATATAACTATTTCCAGATCTTTTATTAATATAACAAATGGATTATTTCAAGTAATTGCCCATTCTTCCTTTATTTCACCCTATTATTTCCTTTATTTCACTATTTCACTTATTTTCCTTTATTTCATTTTATTTCCTTTATTTCGCTATTGTAAAGTCACCCTCAAAATGTGGGGACATTCTGGAAAAAGAATTCAAAATAATAAAATGTGGAGGTTGTATTTTGATGTTATTTCAACAGTGGCTATTTTATCTTTTCAGATGCTTGACTTCATTCTGAAGCTACACTATTCTCCCCACCACATTTGACTATGTGTAGTTTATTTACATACTAGAAATCAGCTGAGAATTTTATTAAACATGTTCCTTCTTCAGGAAAGGGAGGAAGAGGAAGGAGTCACTCAAAATAACCAGAGGTTAGACTCATTATATTCCCTACTATCAACATTAAGAGAAAATGTTCGTTGTCCTCAGAATAAAAAAGATTGAAATCTTTAATAGGAAATTCTAGTTGTTGTTCAGGATAATCACCCTCGACCGATCCAAATTCCCTCCATGGCATCTTCTACCATGTAAGTGCTCACTTCCCCTCGCCATGTGGTTGGAAGAGAGTGACTGGCGTCTAGTCCTGTGGCACTTGGTGCCACTCTTACGACACTAGCCCACACTACCTTGTACCATAATTAACTATGAATACCCAGGAGTGAAAAGAATAAGATAGGATGAGGGCCTAGGACTCCAAGATGCTAAAAGCTCCTGATTTTAGTGGAAATTAGTGATAAAAGGATAGATTCTAGATGCAGTTGAGTAAAACTGAGATAATACTTTGATTTAGATATTGATTTTTTGATATTTTGATATTGATTTAGATAGTTGATTTAGATATTTGATTTAGATTTAGATATGATGTGAATGGACTGGATGTGGATGATGAGATTGGTAATTGGGATAGAAGGATGTGAAAGAAAAGGACCTAAAAAGAGAAATCTAGAATGACTCCTAGGTTACTGGCCTCAGAATGGTCATCCTATTAAATGAAATGAGGAAGGATGGAAGAGGAAAAGATTTGACAGGCTACCCAATCCAGTGGTACCTGAATTCCCCCAAGGATGTCAATCTTGTAATCCCTAGAACCTGTGACTATGTGACCTTATCTGGTAAAAAAAGACTTTCCCTACATAATTAAGTTAAACATTTTGAGATGGAGAAATTATGCTGAATTATCTGGGTGAGCCCAACAGAATCACAAATTTTCTTATAAAAGGAATGCAGGAGAGTGGGAGTCTGAGGTGTTTTCGCGACTATGCAAAAGACACACAGACTGAAGCAGAAGGGAGAGAGGAGCAAAGATGCTATGCTGCTGGATCTGAGGACGAAGCAAGGGGCTACAAGCCAAAGAGTGCAGTCAGCCTCTAGACGTAAAAAAAGGCAAAGAGATGATTCTCCCCTAGAGCCTGCAGACGGAACGCAGACCTACGACACCTTGATTTTAGCCCAGTGAAACGGATTTCAGACTTTTGATCTCCAGAACTGTGGGACAATAGATACATGTTGTTGGAAGGCACTAAAGTTGTACTAATTTGTTACAGCAGCAACAGGAAAGGAATATATTCATCTTAGATTTGAGAAGCCTATCAGATACCCAACTAACAATGCCAAGCAGACAGTTTGGAGCTTAGAGAGGGCAAGACTAGAGAAATAGACTCACAAGAATCTGTTTGAATTATGGACCCTCTTCCCCACACTCTCACCCTGCGCCCCAAAACACTTATGCCTACACACATTTTCATGTAATTTCAAGATGCTCAAGGATTCCTAGAACCTGCAGAATATTTTAAGTAACCACAAGGCAGCCTGTTCTAACCCTGATAAGAAGACTGTTCCCTCCAAGGAGGAGGGAACCAAGTAACTCTTTCCTTTTTTAAAGATTTATTTATTTGAGAGAGAAGAATGAGAGAGAGAGAGGCGCACGTGCACATGAGAGGGGGGGAGGGTCAGAGGGAGAAGCAGACTCCCTGCTGAGCAGGGAGCCTGATGCAGGACTCGATCCTGGCACTCCAGGATCATGACCTGAGCTGAAGGCAGTCACTTAACCAACTGAGCTACCCAGGCACGCCCTCCAAGTAACTCTTCATTAAAAAAAAAAAAATCTTTAAAAATTTGTTTCCCAAGGGGCGCCTGGGTGGCTCAGTTGGTTAAGCAACTGCCTTCGGCTCAGGTCATGATCCTGGAGTCCCGGGATCGAGTCCCGCATCGGGCTCCCTGCTTGGCAGGGAGTCTGCTTCTCCCTCTGATCCTCCCCCTCTCATGCTCTCTGTCTCCCATTCTCTCTCTCAGATAAAAAAATAAAAAATCTTTAAAAAAAAAAAAAAGAAAATTTGTTTCCCAATACTGCTTATAAAAAAAAAAATTAGAGGGGTGCCTGTGTGGCTCAGTCGTTAAGCATCTAACTTTTGATCTCCACTCAGGTCTTGATCTCAGGGTCCTGAGTTCAGGCCCCGCATAATAGAAATGTTACAGAAATATCTAACATAGAAAGTTCAAATCCCCCATGTAACCACTGTACTTCTCACTACCACCTTTTACACTCCTCATGCTTAAGAATGTGGTCAGGATGCCTCTGACTCCTTATTTAACTGTTTATACATACAGATGTACAGTTGTGGGGTTTTTTTTAAGCTTGCTTTAAAAAAAAAAAATTAAGCCTGCTTTTTAAAATTAGCTTATAACACAAAGCTGTGGTTACAACATCTGCAAAGCCTCAGAGATGAGATATTTGATTCATTTTATTAATAATTCCATATAACTAGGCTAGATAAAAAGGATAACAGTTGGCTGATCAAAGAAATTTTGTGTCAATGAATTTTTTAAATAATGAAAACATTTGGCCTTAAAAACTAAAATCACTAGATCATCTTCAGAGACAAGTATTTGGATGTCAGGAGAAATCTCCTAACCCCCTATGAGGTTCAATGAAGCTATTTTTACTTCTGAAACAGAGACCTAACATGAAAGACCTCAAGGAGATAGTTTTCTAAAAAATGCACCTTTTTCCACATTCTTTTGTCCAGAAGCTGCTGAGTTGGTATCATAAGGAAAAATGTGTTACTTCACTAAAAGAGGCCAAATAAATGACTAGTTCCAAAATGGATACATTTTAAAACTTCTAAAAGCAGGTCACAGAGAAAGCAAACAAAACCAATGTCAACCTACCTTTCTTTGCAGCTCATCAGGCCTAACCAAGCTCTTCCAAGAAAGAACAATCAACTGAGCATCAGGATAGGAGCACCCTTCTGTTGGACCATACTCAAAACTGTACAGACTCAGCGGGGCGCCTGGGTGGCTCAGTCAGAGTCCAACTCTTGGTTTTGGCTCAGGTCATAATCTCAGGGTCATGAGATCAAGCCCCTCATGGGGTTCCGCTTGAGTCTGTTTGTCCCTCTCCCTTCCCTCTGCCCCACCCTCATTCACACGGCACTCTCAAACAAATAAAATCTTAAAAAAAAAAAACTGCACACAGTTTTGCACAATATTTTTCATCAAGTGTTTGAATCTCTACAAGTGGAAAACATCTACCAAATACTGTGTGAATTCATAAAATAGGCTCTAGAAAAATCTTTCTTGAACAAAGACAAGCATAACAGGATAGATCTGGGAATTCCCAGGAAAAAAAGGTGCAAGGCCACATTAAGAAACCTGAGTTTTAAGGGGAGGATACAATGTACAAGACACTGAAAGATTTTAATGCTGGGGAAGAACATGGTCAATTTGCATTTTAGAAAAAAACACTTTGATGGATGTGTAGAGAATGAATTACAGAAAAGCAAGTCTGGAGGGACAAAAGCTAGGTACAAGGCCGTTGCGAATAGAGAAAGATATCTGGACCAGGATGGCAGCAATGAGGACAGAGAGAGAAGAATGAGTCAAGGGCCACATAGGAATATATGTTCAATAGAATTTGGTAAGAGATGATTAAAAAATATAAGTAATCATTATGGTGGGGGAGGAATTTAGGAACTCTACCTAGATTTCAGGGTGAGAAATATAGGTTAAAGACATCAAGAATCTATTAAAAAAAAAAAAGAAAGAAAGAAATCCAAACAGACACATTATATTCTTACACTGAGCATTTATCAAATAAGCAAGTTGAGAGAATTAAAATATATTCCAAAAGCTCAATGGGCCAATTTTTAGTTACTTACTAGTTACAGAAAGTTCATGAAAAATAACACACAAAGAACCCTAAAACCCAAGTTTTTGCCATGGTTCCAGTCTGCTCACACTAGCGAACCTTTAAGGAGGCTGTGGTAGATGCTGCTGTTCCCAATGACTCACAGCCCTCCCTGGAGAAGGATTATCCACCCACTCAAGGTGCCAGGGGACTTGCAGGGCCTCCAGCAGAAAGACTACACTTCCCTACATCACTAACATTGTTGACCAAAGAAACGTGAATAGAAGTAATATAAGCTACTTCTAAACAGAGGTTTTAAGAGGTGGCACATGATTTGTCCATTGTTCATTTTCCCAGTTAGGGATTGCTCCTTCAGCCAGGATCCCAGAATGAAGAAGACAAGTGAGGCTGAGCTATAGCTCGCCAACTGAATATAACTGTTCTAAAATACTGAGCTTTAGAGGTTATTTGTAACCACAGCATTAACAACAAGGTATGACAGATTTATGATAGACATAGGTGTCTAACAAATAACAATATATGATTTGTTTGTTTCCCTCTTCCAGTTGAATTTTTCTGTTGATCTACTAAGAAGCAATCCTATGGTTAAAAAAAAAAAAAAGTTGGCCCAAGTATCCCAAAACTAAACTGGAAGGAAACTTGTTACTCGGTTACAGCAAACTTTTTCCATAAAGGGCTAGACAGCAAATATTTTAGACTCGCGGGCCACATGACTGTCAGAACTACTCAACTCTGCAGATACAGCACAAAAGCAGCCACAGACAATATGTAAATGAATGAGCACGGCTGTGTTGCAATAAAACTTTATTTACAGAAACAGTGAGTCAGATTTGGCCCACAGGAATTTAGTTTCCAGATCACTGGCCTAAATCCTTTATACTGTCAATGATGAATCTGAGACCCAGAGAGATTAAATCAAGGTCATACAACTGGCTAGTTGCAATTTGAGCATTAGAATGCAGTCTCCTGAATTTAGTCCTCTACAAAAGGTTCTGTTGGGTCACAAGATGGAGATGAGATATACAGCAAAGTATAAGGCAGAGAATGCTAAGGGTAGGTTTTGATTATATTAAATAGCTTTCAACAGTTTGGTTATAAATGCGGATTTGCTTTTCAAGTGATTATGGCTTTCATATAAACAAGTGAATATCGTAAGATCGAATAGGTGAACAAATGATAAATTACCCAATGCCTGAAAAATGATCTTCACTGGAAACACAATTATATACCTCCCTCTATTATCGTGTCCTCAACTTTATCATTTCTTTTATCAACAGGACAGCATTTACTATGATCATTGCAATAACTCATCTTTTTTTTTTTTTTTAAGATTTTATTTATTGGGGCGCCTGGGTGGCTCAGTCGGTTAAGCATCTGCCTTCCGCTCAGGTCATGATCCCAGGGCCCTGGGATCGTGCCCCACATCGGGCTCCCTGCTCGGCAGGAGCCTGCTTCTCCCTCTCCCTCTGCCCCTCCCCCCCCCTCATGCTTTCTCTCTCTCCCTCCCTCTCAAATAAAAAAAAAAAACCCAACTATAAAAAAAAAGATTTTATTTACTTATTTGACAGAGAGAGACACATCAATAGAGGGAACACAAGCAGGGGGAGTGGGAGAGGGAGAGGGAGGAGCAGGCTTCCCGCTGAGCAAGGAGTCCGATGTGGGGCTTGATCCCAGGACCCTGGGATCATGACCTGAGTTGAAGGCAGACGCTAAACTACTGAGCCACCCAGGCGCCCCTGCAATAACTCTCTTGAGGCTATTTTTTTAAAGAGCATAATATGAGCTACAAATACAGTAGACCAGTAGGCAATTATTTCACATGGTATTTTAAATTTGTTTCTTCAAGTAATACTCATTGGAGGAAACTCAAACAATACAGAAATATATAAAGTGACACACACTACGCCCTCATCAATTCCACTCCCCAGAGTGTTAACACATGACTGATTTATATCAATCACAACAGTGCCAACAGTGCAATAAAGCTACTTTCTCTTGGGATGCCTGGGTGGCTCAGTCTGTTAAGAATCAGCTTTCGGCTCAGGTCACGATCCTGGGGTCCTGGGATTGAGTCCTACATCAGTCTCCTTGCTCAGCCTGCTCCTCCCTCTGCTTGTGCTCTGTGCATGTGTGTCTCTCTCGCTCTAATAAATTAAAAAAAAAAAAAATCTTAAAAAAAAAAAAAAAGCTACTTTCTCTTTTAACAACAAGAGGAATATGGAGTTCCCCTGGCCAGATATCCCTTAGCAATCATGTTTAAAAAAAAAAAAAAAAAGCAACAGAGAGATTAAGGATTGTCTCTGGCCTGGAATTGAGAAAAGCATGCTGCCTACACAGGGTTTAAATGGAGGGTCTTGACCCCAGCACTGTAACCCAATGAGCAAGACTCCTGAAATACTCTGATAATGCTACTGTACAATACACAAACACTTCAGAATGAATAAGAATATCCACACCTTCTCTTTTGGTATTAATTGGGAAAACCTGGGCTAACTTGCTCATAAAAAGACAATCAGATTTTTTTAAAATCCATCCTTGAGTAACATCAGTGAAAATGGCAGAGTAAGGAGTTCCAAAAGTCTGTCCTATGTAAAATCAATAAAAAAAAAGAAAAAAAAAAAAACTGGTAGAAACTGGCAGAACCAACTTTTCTGGAACTCTGGAAACTAACCAACAGCTTGCAACAACCTCTTATTGCACCTAAGTCCAGTGAAACACTTAAAAACAATCTGAATTTTGGTTAAAGTAATAAGCTTTATAACATTTTAACTTACCCTGATTCCATCCCCCATTCTCCAGCTCAGTGGTAGCCTTGAAAATGGCTTGCCTTCTTAGTAGCAGTATCAAAAGAAGGACAAAAAAAAAAAAAAAAGAGTAGAACAGACCTCATGCACAAATTGTAATACAGTGGACCCTTGAACAACGTAGGGGGAGGTTAAGGATGCCGACCCTCCATGCAGTTGAAAATCCACACAGAACTTTTGACTCCCCCAAAACTTAACTACAAAAAGCTTACCGTTGACTAGAAGCCTTACTGATAACATAGTCCATTAACACATACGTTACATGTATTATAAACTGTATTCTTACAATAAAGTAAGCTAAAGAATGTTATTGAGAAAATATTTATAGTACTACACTGATCAAAAAAAAAAATCTGTGTATAAGTGGACCCACACAGTTCACACCTGTGCTTTTTACAGGTCAACTGTAAAATGGGTGCCTTGAAAGACCAGCACAAAAGACTTGCCTTTATCTTGCTTAACTCAGAACCCTCCAAGTGCTAAAAAGTGTCTAGCTGGATGAAGTTTCTTTAAAATATTTACAGGCGAATAAAACACATCAGTTGCTGCTGCATGAGACAATGGGTAACAGTTGGGGGAAACTATATAATAGACTAACCAGACATTGGGAGGAAAGACTGGAGAATAAAGTGCTTTAGGGAATAAGGACTTTGAAAAGCTCCTGCACATTCCCGGGGAATCTAGAAAGCCATGGGCATTCCCAGGGTGGGCGCATGCTCAGAAAAGATCTGAGAAGGCCCTCAACTCTCATCTCTGGCAGATCTTCAGGCTCTGCACAAGCAGGAAGTGAAGGCTAAACAAACTTGTACACTGTCCGGCTGGGCCTTGGAAGGTGTGCTGTGATATGCACACAGAGCCCACTGCAAAGACTAGGAGATGGCAGGGGGGCCTCTAGACATTTAAGGAAAACTATCCAATCACTAACTGACCACTAAGGTAATGAAACTAAGACTTCAGTGCCACACATCACAAAGAACACATACTTTACAAAATTAGTTCAGAAAAGTCACTAAACAGGGCGCCTGGGTGGCTCAGTTCGTTGGGCGACTGCCTTCGGCTCTGGTCATGATCCTGGAGTCCCGGGATCGAGTCCCACATCGGGCTCCCTGCTCAGCGGGGAGTCTGCTTCTCCCTCTCCCGCTCCCCCGTCTCGTGCTCACTCTCTCTCTCTCTCTCTCAAATAAATAAATAAAATCTTTAAAAAAAAAAGTCACTAAACAAACGATACCCAAAGTAGCAGTAATAATAAATCTTGGGGTGGGAGAACAATCTGATTTCCAGAATTGCTACACTGTAATATTCAAAATGTCCAGTTTTCAACAAAAAATTACAAGGAATGCAAAGAAACAAAATAGCCCACGTGGCGGGGGGAGGAGGGAGATAATATAAATGGTTCCTGTGGAAGCACAGACACTGGACTTAAAAGACACGTTAAATTAGCTATTTTCAAGATGTTCAAAGAGCTAAAGATACTGCTAATAGAATGAAAAACTTAGCTGCAGACTAGAAGAACTATCTTTTTTTTTTTTCAGATGACTGCAACTGTTGATTCCCTTTAATCTTTTTTTTTTAATTTTATTCTTATGTTAATCCCCATACATTACATCATTAGTTTTAGATGAAGTGTTCCATGATTCATTGTTTGTGCACAACACCGAGTGCTCCATGCAGAATGTGCCCTCCTCAATATCCACCACCAGGCTAACCCATCCTCCCACCCCCCTTAGAAGAACTATCTTTAAATCTCATATCCAGCAAAAGATTGGAATGCAAAATATATGAAGAACTCTTAACTCCACAATAGGCAAACAACCAACCTAATTTTAAAATGTGCAAAGACAATATATGGATATCAATTAACCACATGAAAAGATGCTCAACATCATTATCCATTAAGGAAATGCACATTAAAGCCACAATGAAATATGACTATACGTCTACCAGAACAGCAAAAACAAGTAAGAAAAACCGGCCAATACCAAGTGCTGATGAGGATGTGGAACAAATGTAATTCTCATACATATGGCAATAATACAAACTGGTATAGCACCACTCTGGAAAATAGTTTGGCAGTTTCTTATAAAGTTAAAACATACATTTACCATATGATGCAACAAACTGGTATCTAGGTACTTTTAGAGAAATAAAAACATTTACACAAAAAAACTATGTATGAATATCTACAGCAGCTTATTCATAATCTCCAAAAACTGAAAACAACCTAAATATCCTTCATCAGGTAAATGGATAAACTGTGGTACATTCACAGAACTCTCAGCAGTAAAATGGAACAAACTATTGGTACAATATAACAATACAAATGAATCTCCACAACACTGTGTTGGGTGAAGGAAGTCAGTCTCAAAGGTCAGATTCATTACGGTTCCATTTATACCATATTCTGGAAAAGTTAAAGCTACAGAGACAGAGAATAATAGATCAGTGGTTGCCAGGGGCTAAGGGTGTAGGGAAGGTTTGACTCTAAGGGACAGCACAGGAATTTCAAGGTGATGAAAGCATTTTGTATCCTGACAATGGTGGTAGTCACATGAATCTATACATGTATTCAAAGTCATAGAAGTACCCAAAAAAAAGTCAATTTTACTGTATATAAATTTTTTTTTTTTAAAGATTTTATTTGTTTGAGAGAGCACACACGCCAGAGAGACCACGAGCAGAGGGAGGAGCTGAGTGAGAAGGAGACTCCCTGCTCAGCAGGGAGAGGGAAACGACCAACTGGAGGCTGGACCCCCGGACCCTGGGAATATGAGCTGATCTGAAAGTAGACTTTTAATCGACTGAGCCACCCAGGCACCCCTGTATATAAATTTTTAAATTAAAGGAAAAAAGGACTGCAGGGGTTCAAATCTCAGCTCCACTTAATTTCTCTTTGCCTCAATTTTCTCATCTGAAAAACAGAATCTGACTTTATGTTATTAAGGGGGATTACATGAGTTCTTGACATATATTAAGCACTAAACAAGTGATTAATAAATAAAATATTTTGTTCAAACATGCCAAAAAGTTGATACTTTTTAAAAACCTACTACCAGAGTAAGAAATTTAGTTTTCAATTAAATGAGCAAAGAAGTAAAGAATATTGGAATTAAAGCCCATAATTCCTCATTATCATTAAACATTCTTTGGAAACCTATTAAGTGATTAGCACCAAATTACCTTCTGCGAAGTGTGAACCTGTGTAAAACCTCTGAACATGAGCCACTCTATTTTAGGGACTAAAACTTCATCCTGTTTTTTGAAACAGTAACTACTCTGGACTATTGAACTGGGCAAAAGCATATGACCAAACACAAGACTGTACACCTATATTCTTTTTTTTTTTTTTTTTTTTAAGATTTTTATGTATTTATTTGACAGAGAGAGACAGAAAGGGAAGAACACAAGCAGGGGGAGTGGGAGAGGGAGAAGCAGGCTTCCCGCTGAGCAGGGAGCCCGATGTGGGGCTCGATCCCAGGACCCTGGGATCATGACCTGAGCCGAAGGCAGTCGCTTAACCAACTGAGCCACCCAGGCGCCCCCCAATACCTATATTCTTGATAAAAAAAATTGGACGCTGCAGACAATATTTTCCTAATAACTGTACTCAGAATACTAATTAATTGTAATGTACTCAGAAAACTAATTAATTGTAAAATGTAATTATTACCTTCCAATCATCATTTTTGGAAAACTTAAGTTTCCCAGTATGTCCCCAAACTGCTAATAGAGACCCCTGACTCTTACACCTCAGCGTTGAGCTGCTACCCGAATCTGTGCTCCCTTGAACTGCAATTCTAAGACCCTTTCAAATAAATGCTTTTATTTCAGTGCTTCCTCTCTTCTCAGCCAACAAAAGTTTACAAAATCCTTCTGCTCAAGGAGCTACGGAAAGGTTAGCTCCACGTACTATGTTAAGTACTACGTACGCTAACAGCAAATGCTATGATTAAGACTTAGTACCAAATGTTCAGTATCGCTGCCCCCCTTCCGGAGCGGCTGTCAAAGGGCAACCTCCTTTCCCCGAGTCAGGAGAAGTCCGCAGCGTTGAACTTGCTGCCTGCTTTGACGCCCCACACGACGCCCTACCACTTGCCCAGCTCGTCATGCCTTCCTCAGGGGCCTGGGGCCTTTAAGCAGCAGCACCGGCTGCAAAAACGGGGCCTCTTACCTTCCCAGCGTCGCTCTCCTTACCTGAAAATGAGCCTCCTTTCCGTGGCCAGGTATCCGAAATCTACGTTTGGACTTTGAAAGCGGGTTCAATGGGGACCCAAGATGGTGGCGCCCCGGGCGGGGAGGAGCCGCTCGCCGCGAGAGCCCACAACCGTCTGCGGTGGCCGCGCTGCGCTGCCGGCGGGCTGAGGTGCCCGCGAGGTCAAGGCCCCGCGGAGCTGCTTTACCAACCCCGAGGCCAAGAAGACCCTGAAGGGAGGCCGTGAGAAGGACTCCCAGCTCGGGACCTGACATCCATTTGCTGCCCTTTCAGACCAAAGCCCAGCACCAGCTGTACTGATGACACCAAGCGGCAAACATCTAAACCTTGGTTTTTTTTCCTGAAGATTTTATTTATTTGAGAGAGCGAGAGAGAGCGGGGGGGGGGGGGGGGGGGGGGGG
>NW_023270454.1:34094469-34321538 GCF_011800145.1 Mirounga leonina | reverse complement strand
GGGGGGGGGGGCCGCAGATGCAGAGGGAGAAGCAGGCTCTGAGCAGGAAGCCCAATGCCAGGGCTTGATCCCAGTACCCTGGGATCATGACCGGAGCTGAAGGCAGATGCTTAACTGAGCCACCCAGGTGCCCCAAACATCTAAAAGCTCTTAAGACTAAAAAGGAAATAGGAAAACTGTGAAGTTTCTTGGTGTCAGAGCATATCCTTTCTTCTCAACAGGGTAATCCATGAACAAAGTAGGAATTTCCTTTCCATCACGGTGTACATAAGGATTTGGGTCAAAATAAAACAAAAATAAGGTAACATTAAATCATTTCTTAAAAGTTCAATTCTATTCTATTTGGCAGATATGTAGTGACCGTAAGTGCCAGTCACTGTTTGAGTTATGAGGCTATAAAAATGAAAAAAAAGGGGCGCCTGGGTGGCTCAGTCGGTTAAGTGACTGCCTTCAGCTCAGGTCGTGATCCTGGAGTCCTGGGATCGAGTCCCGCATCGGGCTCTCTGCTCGGCAGGGAGTCTGCTTCTCCCCCTGACCCTCCTCCCTCTCATGCTCTCTGTCTCTCATTCTCTCTCTCTCAAATAAATAAAATCTTTAAAAATAAATAAACAAATAGGGATGCCTGGGTGGCTCAGTCGGTTGGGCGTCTGCCTTCGGCTCAGGTCATGATCTCAGCGTCCTGGGATCGAGTCCTGCATCGGGCTCCCTGCTTCTCCCTCTGCCTCTGCCTCTCTCTTTCTCTCTGTCTCTCATGAATAAATAAAATCTTTAAAAAAATAAAAAAATAAAAATAAATAAATAAATAAATAAATAAGTCTGTCCCCTCATGGAACCCATTACTGGAAGTCACAGTGTTCAGGTCATGCATGGAGTCTGCCAGTTTTATCCTCGCATTCTAATAAACCTCATAACATCCCCGAGATCCAAAGTCCTATCTAATAGAAGCAGCTGCAGGTGATTCTCAATTGTCCCCTACCACACTCCCCCAGGAGAAGGGATCTGAGATGGGTCCAAAAAGGTAGCTATCTATAGTTTGTCCTGAGCCTCTGAGGTAAACTGGCCTGAGAACCCTGCCCAAAAAGGTATAGGACAGTAGCTAGACAACCTACTTAGAGCCTCTTTCTTGAAGAGGCTGACTGTAAGAAAGAGAAAGCCAATTCTCCAGTAACTTCAGAAGCCACGGAAACAGACAGAAGTAAAATAAGTCACCAAAAATGGTGGTATCACTGACATACAAGTAACGGTTATCCCAACTTACAAAGAAATGTTCTCTGGAGTCGCTATTTGCTATCAGTTTCCCAGGGCAACTCTTATTTCCGAATGATTTCTGAGGCCATTTCCTGTTTCTTCCAACTTACCTGTGTATCCTTGTAATAAGCCTCCATCAGCTCAGGTTAACCAAACAGGCCTCTATTTTTTACACTGTGAAAATACATAACTATCACATACATTGCTTTCTAGTTACTTCAATGATAGTGCCTTACAACATTAAGTGCAGCCTCGTTATGCTACAAGATAATAGAGGGATTAAATAAAATCCCTGTATAAAATGCATGGTGGGTGCCTGGGTGGCTCAGTTGGTTAAGCGACTGCCTTCGGCTCAGGTCATGATCCTGGAGTCCCGGGATCGAGTCCCACGTCGGGCTCCCTGCTCGGCGGGGAGTCTGCTTCTCCCTCTGACCCTCCCCCCGTCATGCTCTCTCTCTCTCATTCTCTCTCAAATAAATAAATAAAATCTTTAAAAAAAAAAAAAACTTTAATAAAAAATAAAATAAAATGCATGGTGGATTCTGTTTGACTACAAGTCATCACAATCACATCACATCACAATATGAATTACTTATGATGGAAAAACATAAACGGTTCAAATTACAAGAAATCACACTGAAACCACTCAACATCACATTTTTAAACAGACACTAAACCAGTGAATCTCACCCCACACGGAGGAAGTTCAAAAGTCTAGCTCCCCAGCAACTATTCCAGAAGTTATAAATCAGGAAATCTGAAAATGGGATCAGGAGCAGAGTCTCTTTTTAAAGCTGCACCTGAGTCTGATGCCTAGCCAGTGTTGAGAACCTTGGCACTGAGGAGTGGAGGCACTAGGTGCAGGCATTGTTACACAAAATGTGGTCCAGGGACCAGAAGCAGCAGCATCACCTGGAGCTTGTTAGAAATGCAGAATCTCAGGCTCCACCCCAAACCTATTAAATTAGGGATCACATTTTTATAAGATCTCCAGGTGATTTGTAGGCATATTAAAGTTTGAGAAGCACTGTTTAGAGCACCCATTGCTACAGAACTGTGAAAAATACCACACGCCATGTTATAAAGTTTAATACCGCAAGAAATGTTCTAAGAAGAAATAGGAATAGAACAGTTTAAGAGGTAAAATGTTTCTGATATTAGGCATTTCACATTATCTAATTAATAGTAATCTTCAAATGACAATCTTACTCCAAATGAATTCTACTTCCAAACCACACCCTCCACTGGCAAGAGTTAACATCTCAACTGAGTCACACAACTGTACTTTATAATCCCAGAGCTCCAGTTACCTCCACTGAGCTAGTGTGTGCTGAGGGGGTGTCCCTGTGGAGAAATAAGGGCTGTAGTGACAAGAAGGGATCATTTGCATGAATGGTCCCATGCTGGGGCCTTCCAGTTTTTTTTGTGAACATCTCTGTACTAGCTTCAAAGGACTATTTGGAAATGACCATTTTTATTGCTAGAAAAACTAATTCTCCACGTTATATGCAAACCTTGTCTTCTGCGCCCCTTGTTCTTGGCCAGCTCTCAGAGAAAAAGCATTTAGTTATCTTCCAGTATAGTGATTCCTTGATTAATGTATCTTCAGGAAACAATGCTCAGTACAATGAAGGCAGCCATCTCGAACACAAATGAACTCTGAATCCTAAGCAATAAGCCTGGCACGCATTGTAGGGCTCATCAGCAATGCAATTGTTAACCTGCTCATATGCAGAACAGGAGGGACAAAATTACCTCCCGTCACAGCTTCCATTTATTTATTCCCTGAGAAATACTCTAACCTGGCAATAAGCAAAATGACAACATCAGAAAACTGTTTTCAGATCCTACAGGTTTCCTTTTCAGTACCCTTCAACTTGCCCTGGGAGGACCCTGACCCTCTTCAAGAACTATACATCACACAAGAGAACTTGGAGGTTCACAAGCACCTTTCCTAGAATAAACTTATAAAGTAGTTTGAGAATGAATAATTCCCTTTCAAATGATGCAAAGGGAGAGGGGTTACTCTAAGTGATTTTTCAGTGCCCATATTATAATAAAGAACAAAACTGGGGCGCCTGGGTGGCTCAGTTGTTAAGCATCTGCCTTCGGCTCAGGTCAGGATCCCAGGGTCCTGGGGTGGAGCCTGAGTCAGGCTCCCTGCTCAGTGGGAAGCCTGCTTCTCTCCCTCTCCCACTCCCACTGCCTGTGTTCCCTCTCTCACTGTGTCTCTCTCTGTCAAATAAATAAATAAAATCTTAAAAAAAAAAACACAAAACAAACCAGCAACAAGAATCTAGGTATCCTAAGGTAACCTCATGTTTCCAAAATGCATTAAGCATGGTGGTAAGGAGAGATTATAAGATCAAATTAGAATTTGTATCAGGAACTGTATTCTGCTGCTAATTGTACAGGCCTAAGATAACAGTGGCTTTATTCATTTATTTTTATTTTATTTATCTTTATTTTTAAGATTTTATTTATTCATTTGTCAGAGAAAGAGAGAAAGCACAAGCAGGGGGGAGCAGCAGGCAGAGAGAAGCAGGCTCCCCGCTGAGCAAGGAGCCCAATGCGGGGCTCGATCCCAGGACCCCGGGACCACAACCCAAGCTAAAGGATCAAGACCCCACCTAACCGACTGAGCCACCCAGGTGCCCCTAACAGTGGCTTTAACCAGATAGTTTATGTTTTCTCAAATAAAGGAGGCAGGCAATCAAAACCTCATATGATAACTCTGTTATCACTAGGAACTAAGTGAGATTCCATCCATTTTTCTGCTCCACCATTCTCAGTGCATGGCTTCCATCCTCAAGGTGACCTCATGGCCAGGATGGCTGCTGGGAGCTACACCTCCTTATCCAGGTAGGAGAGGGAAGGAAGGGCAAAAGGATATGCTGTGCAGCTGAGTCCCCTCTTTTTTTTTTTTTTTTTTTTAAAGATTTTATTTATTTATTTGAGAGAGAGCACGAGTGGGGGGAGGAGAAGAGGGAGAGGAGAAGCAAACCCCCTACTAGGCAGGGAGCCAGACACAGGGTTCGATACCAGGACCCCGGGATCATGACCTGAGCTAAAGGCAGACACTTCATCGAGCAAGCCACCCAGGCATCCCCGAGTCCCCTCTTTAAAGCACTTTCCTAGAAGCCCCACTCAACTCTTACTTGCATCTCATTAGTAAACTGGTTAGAAGTAGGTGGGCACATTGCCACATTTGGCAATATAGGGTTCCACCAATAAGGAAGAAGGGGATGAATACTGGGTAGTTAACTAGGAGTCTCTGTCACTTCCTCCTAGCTGTGTGACCTTGAATAGATTATTTACCCCTTCTAGGCCTCATGTTCCTCATCTGTAAAAAGGAAATAGTCACACCTACGTCATAGGATTGGCACAAGGACTAAATATAAAACAACTACAATACTACCTGGTACCCACTGCGTGATAAATATTAACTCATTATTATCTAATTAGTCTAGTCCAGCATTTTTCCAAATTCCTCTCCTACTCTAACTTCCTCTCCATATCCAAAATTAAAACACAACTCCTATTACTCCTTTGTACCTGCTGATACTCTAGTATGAATGAGTTTTAATCACAGGACACCTCAATCAGACATATGTATGTTGTGCCTTTCCTTTCTAATTATGAAATGAAATTATGTGCCTGACATCAGCACACATCGGATACTCTAGGCAGAATTAGGGTTCAGGAATTGAGCTTATATTCCCCCCTCCAAAGGCAGGGTCTAAAGACAACCCCAATGTGTATGTTTAGAGAGCCTCAAGAAATGAAGGAGACAGTACAAAAAGAATGATATCTCCCATGCAGAGGGATTCCAAAAAAAATGATGTAGATACTCTGCCCTCAAGAAGTTAGAGCATAACTCCTTCCTCCTTATGTGTGGGCTGTGCATAGTGATTTCCTTCACTTCCTACAGGATGGAAAGAGGCTTGGGGTGGGTAGAGTAACCCTGAAGTTGAGAAACCTGACAAATACTAACTCAGCTAAATGATCAAGGTCAACATCAACAGCAATAAATGATGCTAATATTACGTACACTTAATATACAATAAAAATGTGGCAAGCCTTCATGTCTCCCAAACACCCACAGCTCCACTCTAAACATGAGAAAACATATCAGACAAATACCAAGAGTGACATCCTACAAAATATCTGACCAATAAACCCTCAACACTGTCAAGTCCATCAAAAACAAGGAAAATCCTTGAAACTATCAGAGCCAAGGGAAGCCTAAGGAGATACAACTACATGTAATATGGTATTTTAGATGGGATCCTGCAAAACAAGAAAGAATTAGGTAAATGCTAAGAAAATCTGAATAAATTATGGATTTTAGTTAATAATATACCAACCTTGGTTAAGATGTAAATAATAGGGGAAACTGGATGTGAGTATATGGGAACTCTATGTACTATCGTCACAATTTTTCTATTAGTCTAAAAAACAAAGTTTAGGGACACCTGGGTGGCTCAGTCAGTTAAGTGTCTGCCTTTGGCTCAGGTCATGATCCCAGGGTCCTAGGATTGAGCCCCACATAGGGCTCCCTGCTCGGTGGGGGATGGGGGGTAGGAGGGGGCAGGGGTCTGCTTCTCCCTCTGCCTGCTGCTCCCCCTGCTTGTGCTCACTCCCCTCCCTCTCTCTCTCTCTCTCTGACAAATAAATCTTTTTTAAAATTTAAAAATTAAAAAAATTAAAAACAAAGCTTATTTAAGGGTGTTGGGGGAGGCGCCTGGGTGGCTCAGTCAGTTGAGACTCTTGATTTCAGCTCAGGTCATGATCTCAGGGTTGTGGGATGAAGCCCTGCATGGGGCTCCATGCTCAGTGTGGAGTCTGTTTGAGATTCTCTCCCTCTCCCTCTGCGCTTCCCCCAACTTTCTCTCGCTCACGCGTGTCTCTCTCTCAAATAAATAAATAAATCTTTAAAAAAAAAGATAAGATGGTCTACAGCCTATACCCCCCAACGCCCCCCCATACACGCATTCCCACCCCAAAGGCAAGCTTAGAGCTCCTAAAGATGAGGCCTACAGTTAATGAGAGACAGGAACTGATTTCTACCTCCCTGTAAAGAAGAAGGCTTCCTGCCTTGTGTCAGGCTAGATCCACTTCCTCCCCAACCTTAACCCCTCTCTATGCTCTGAAGCTACTAAACACATATTTTCATCTTGTACATAATTGATAACATTCCCATCATGCCTACCCTCACCCTCCTTACTATAAATTCCCTAGAACACATCTCATTCCATTGCTGAAGTGGATCATCACTTTATCAATGGAGCTCCTGTCTTGAGGCTGCAAGACAACTTAAGCTAATGTAACTGCTCTCTCCAGGTGAGGCAATGTCTCTTGAGCTTTGCACTTTTGGCTTCTCCTTCATCAATACAGCACTTCAGAAGGAGCCCAGAGAAACCTGCCCAAGATCTTACCTCACACTTTGGCAAACTTCTACAAACTAAGTCAGAAGTTATTTTTCTTCTCATCTCCTAGAATCATCAAGTGTAAAGTTGGAAGCCTCATCCTTTCAATTAATAAAGCAAAAACCAAGGCCCAGAGAGATGCTGTAAATTGCTAGAGGCTAAAGCTAACTGAGAGAGACTTGATTAAAACCCAAGTGTTCAGAGGATTAATTTCAAAGTACCACCGAATTCAAAGCTGAAATGATCTAAGGGAAAACTGAGTATACTGCCCTCAGAACATAATGTGCCAATGAAGTTAGAAGCACCAATGAATAGTGTCAAAATTTAACAAAAAGAAGAAGAATGAAGAGATGCACCCTGGTTAACTTTGAACTACATGAAAAGCAAGAATGAGCTTTTCATTTGTAATGATGAATAAAAGGTAAAGGTCACTATAAGACATGTTAAAATTCTGTATGGGACAAGGAATGCCAAATGAAGAACTCCACTCAGTCTTTGGAGGGGGGGAGCGTCTTGTAAAATTGATGTATTTCTAAAAGATGCATGAACTCCAAAGCAAAGCAACTACATTAGATTATGAAATGCTGAAGATGCAGGTTTACCTCTTTCTTCTCCACCAACTGAAACCCCATAACTTCTCCCAAATGAAGAAAAATGTGGATTCAGCTAAGTGTCAGCTATTTCAACAACAACAAAAGTATACATAAATAAACACTAATAACTTTATAGATATTCACTATGTGCCTATCCATGTTTTAAAGGTATTAGCTATACTAACTCATTTAATCCTCAAATTCTATGCAATAGGCTTTATTAATATTCCCATTTTACAAATAAGGAATGGAAGCCCAGAGAGTTTAGGTAACTTGTTCAAGGTCACACAGTTAGTGAGAAAAAATGAACCACAACAGTTTGGTTCTCTTGCTAAAGTCCCCTTGACAGTCATCATGGACTACTTTATATTCTTATTTATCTTCATCTACTTTATATTCTTATTTATCTTCATTAAAGCCTAGAAGACATGGATAAATTCCTAGAAACATATAACCTCCCAAACTGAAGGAGAAAGAAATAGAAGATTTGAACAGATTACCAGCAATGAAACTGAATCAGTAATCAAAAAACTCCCGACAAACAAAAGTCCAGGACCAGATGGCTTCACAGGCGAATTCTACCAAACATTCAAAGAGGAATTAATACCTATTCTTCTCAAATGGTTCCAAAAAAGAAAAAAGAAGAAGAGGAAGGAAAGGGCGCCTGGGTGGCTCAGTCGTCAAGTGTCTGCCTTCGGCTCAGGTCATGATCCCAGGGTCCTGGGATCGAGCCCCACATCGGGCTCCCTGCTCTGCAGGAAGCCTGCTTCTCCCTCTCCCACTCCCCCTGCTTGTGTTCCCTCTCTCGCTGTGTCTCTCTCTCTGTCAAATAAATAAATAAATAAAATCTTTAAAAAAAAAAAGAAGAGGAAGGAAAGCCTCCAAATTCATTCTATGAGGCCAGCATTACCCTGATACCAAAATCAGATCAAGACTACTACAAGGGCGCCTGGGTGGCTCAGATGGTTGAGCGTCTGCCTTCGGCTCAGGTCATGATCTCAGGGTCCTGGGATCGAGTCCCGCATCGGGCTCCCTGCTCCTTGGGAGCCTGCTTCTCCCTCTGCCTCTCTCTCTCTCTCTCTCATGAATAAATAAATAAATAAAATCTTTAAAAAAAAAAAAGACTACAAAAAAAAAAAAAAACAACTATAGGCCAATATCTCTGATGAACCTAGATGCAAAAATCCTCAGCAAAATACTAGCAAACCAAATCCACAATACATTAAAAAATATCATTCACTATGACCAAATGGATTTATTCCCAGGATGCAAGGATGGTTCAATATTCACAAATCAATCAAAATGATACATCACATCCACAAGAGAAAGGATAAAAACCATATAATCATTTCAACTAATGCAGAAAAAGCATTTGACAAAGTACAATACCCATTCATGATAAAAGCCCTCAACAAAGTAGGTTTAGAGGGAACATACCTCAACATAATAAAGGCCATATATGAAAAACCCACAGATAACATACTGGGGAAAAAAACAAGAGCTTTTCCCCTAAGAATAGGAACAAGGCAAGGATGTCCACTCTCACCACTTTTATTCAACCTAATACTGGAAGTCCTAGCCACAGCAGTCAGACAACAAAAAGAAATAAAAGGCATCCAAATTGGTAAGGAAGAAATAAAACTTTCACTATTTGCACATGACATGATACTATATATAGAAAACCCTAAAGACTCCACCAAAAAACTACTAGAACTGATAAATGAATTCAGTAAGGTCGCAGGATATAAAATCAATATACAGGAATCTGTTGTATTTCTATACACTAATAATGAAGTAGCAGAAAGAGAAATTAAGAAAACAATTCAATTTACAATTACTCCAAAAATAATAAAGTATCTAGGTAAAAATTTAATGAAAGAGGTAAAAGACTTGTCCTCTGAGAACTATAAAACACTGGTGAAAGAAATTGAAGATGACACAAACAAATGAAAAGATATTCCATTCTCATGGACTGGAAGAACAAATATTGTTAAAATGTCCATATGAGGGGCATCTGTGTGGCTCAGTCAGTTAAGTGTCCAACTCTTGATTTTGGTTCAGGTCATGATCTCAGGGTTGTGATCCAGCCCTGCAGCAGGCTCCAGTCTGCTTGGGATTCTCTCTCTCCCTCTGCATGGCCCCTCGTGATTACAGGCTCTCACACTCTCTCTCTCTCTCAAGTAAATAAATCTAAAAAAAAAAAAAAAAAAAAAAAAGTCCATATTACCCAAAGCAATCTACAGATTTAATGTGATGCTTATCAAAATACCAAGAGCATTTTTCACAGAACTAGAACAAATGATCCTAAAATTTGTATAGAACCACAAAAGAGCCCGAATAGCCAAAGCAAGCTTAGATAAAGAACAAAACTGGAGCTATCACAATCCCAGATTTCAAGATATACTACCAAAGCTGCAGTAATCAAAACAGTATGGTACTGGCACAAAAAAAGACACAGTTCAATGAAATAGAACAGAGAGCTCAGATATAAACCCACGATTAAATGGTCAATTAATCTACAATAAAGGAGGCAAGAATATGCAGTGGGAAAAAGAGAGTCTCTTCAACAAATAGTGCTGGGGAAACTGGACAGCTATATGCAAAAAAGTGAAACTGGACCATTTTCTTACACTATAGACAAAAAATAAACTCAAAATGGATTAAAGACCTAATAAGAACTGAAACCATAAAAATCCTAGAAGAGAGCACAGGCAGTAATTTCTCTGACATTGGCCACAGCATCAATTTTCTAGATATGCCTCCTGGGGTAAGGGAAACAAAAGCAAATAAACCCACAAAAAAACAAACAAAAAGCACCCCCAAAAAACTACTGTGACTACATCAAAATAAAAAGCTTCTGCACAGCAAAGAAACAATCAACAAAACTAAAAGGCAACCTACTGAATGGGAAAAGATACTTGCAAATAACCTATCCAATAAAGTAGTAACCAAAATATATAAAGAACTCCTACAACTCAACACCAAAAAACAAAAATCATCCAATTAAAAATGGGCAGAAGACATGAATAAACATATTTCCAAAGAAGACCTACAGATGGCCAACAGACATATGAAAAGATGCTCAACATCACTAAATATCAGGGAAACGCATAACTAAATCACAATGAGATTATCACCTCACACCTGTCAGAATGTCTAAACTCAACAACACAAGAAACAAGTGTTGGTAAGGATGTGGAGAAAAAGGAACCCTCGTGCACTGTTGGTGGGAATGCAAACTGGAGCAGCCACCATGGAAAACAGTAAGGAGGTTCCTTAAAAATTTAAAAATATTATTACCATATGACTCAGTAATTCCACTACTGGGTATTTACCCAAAGGATACTAGAACACTAATTCAAAGGAATGCATGCACCCTACTGTTTATAGCAGCATTATTTACAATAGCCAAGATATGGAAGGAGCCCAACTGTCCACCAATGATGAATGAAGATGTGATATATACATACAATGGAATATTATTCAGTCATCAAAAAGAATGAAATCTTGCCATTTGCAATGATATGGATGGAGCTAGAGATTATAATGCTAAGTGAAATCAGTCAGTCAGAGAAAGACAAATGCCATATGATTTCACTCATGTGTGGAATTTAAAAACAAGTGAACAAAGAAGAGAGACAAAAAAGAGACTCTTAGATATAGAGAACAACAACAAAAAAATAGTGAACAAGGGGATGGGGATTAAGAAGTACACAAGTCTCTTTTTGCAGACGACATGATACTTTATGTGGAAAACCCAAAAGAGTCCACCCCCAAATTACCACAACTCATACAGCAATTCAGTAAGTTGTTTCAACTTTTTAGACAACTATAAACTGGGCCATACGACCTGGTATGTCCCATGTATCAACACAAAAAAACTATAGTTGATGAAACACACTACAGAGGTAACTGAGGTGCAGCTGTACCTATTACCTGTATTATTTTAGACTAAGTCTTCTAACATTTCTGAGTTTCAATTTACTTGTCTTAATTTTTTTAAAAGATTTTATTTATTTATTTGAGATAGAGTGAGCGAGAGCATGGGGTGGGAGGGAGGAGAGGGAGAAGCAGGCTCTCCACTGAGCAGGGAGCCCAACGCGGGGCTTGATCCCAGGACCCTGAGATCATGACCTGAGACGAAGGCAGACGCTTACCCAACTGAGCCACCCAGGTGTCCCTCAATGTATGTCTTTAAAATGGGAATAACTGGGGACGCCTGGGTGGCTCAGTCGGTTAAGCAGCTGCCTTCGGCCCGAGTCATGATCCCAGGGTCCTGGGATGGAGTCCCACATCAGGCTCCTTGCTCAGCAGGGAACCTGCTTCTCCCTCCCTCTCCCTCTGCTTATGCTCTGTCTGTCAAATAAATAAAAAACCTTAAAAAATAAATAAATAAAATAAAACGGGAATAACTGGGGCACCTGGGTGGCTCAGTCGTTAAGCATCTGCCTTCAGCTCAGGTCATGGTCCCAGGGTCCTGGGATCGAGCCCCACATTGGGCTCCCGGCTCAGCAGGTAGCCTGCTTCTCCCTCTCCCCCTCTCCCTGCTTGTTCCCTCTCTCACTGTGTCTCTCTCTGTCAAATAAATAAAATCTTTTTTTTTTTTTTAAGATTTTATTTATTTATTTGACAGAGAGAGACACAGCGAGAGAGGGAACACAAGCAGGGGGAGTGAGAGAGGGAGAAGCAGGTTCCCCGCAGAGCAGGGAGCCCGATGCGGGACTCGATCCCAGGACCCTGGGATCATGACCTGAGCCGAAGGCGCTTAACCGGCTGAGCCACCCAGGCGCCCAAATAAATAAAATCTTAAAAAAAAAAAATGGGAATAACAAAACATACCCTCTTCCCTCTCAGGTTATTTGAAAGAATCAAGTTAAATGAGGCTATGAAAGCCCTTCCTCAGCAGAAAAGCACCAAATAAATGTAAAGTATTTGTAAAATATAACAAGCAACATACAGGTATAAACGTGTAGAGCATTAATAGCAACTGACTTTTATTAGCAGCCAGTGGGACAGCTTGGAAAAACATGGACTTTCAGGTCAAAAAGACATGGATTCAAGTCCCCATTCTAGCATTTACTAGCTGATGGATCCTCCGCAAGTTGCTTAAATATTTCTGAGCCTGAATCTTTACAATTATAAAATGGAGAAAATAATACTGACCTCACAGGGGATAAGAAACATCTGATTCATGGTGAACATGAATTTTATTCTGTGCCCTCATACTGACAATATTACTTATTTTACTCAGAACACATGGAAGAAGTTACAGCAGTCCTTCCAGAGTTTACCATAAAGTCATCAATATATGGAAAGAATAAATTTATTTAATATTAATTAAACCCTGTTAATGCCTACCACTCTTCCTGGTGATTAGGGGGAGGTCCCAGACTTGTGTATTCCCTGCCCTTTGGGGAAACAATATAAAAATGTTGAAGGTGAGCAAGAGGGTCTCAGACCCATTTGAGGGTCTGATGAAAGTTACGGTATCTCTCCCCAAAGAAAGCTATAAAACTTTTAGGAAATACAGGAGATGAGGAGAATATCTTCATGACCTTGGTATAGGGAAAGCATTCTTAACCAAGGGGCACAGCAAGGGGAAGAGAGTCACTAACTCCAAAGAAAGATTCATAAATACACCTCCATTGAAATTAAGTATTTCCACTTCAAAAGAAACCATAAAGAAAATTTTAAAAAATAAGCCCAAGTGGAAGAAGATATTTGCAGCACATGCAACCAACAAAAGTTCAGATTCCTGTGTAAGAACTCCAACAAATCATTAAAAAAATGATAGCCAAAAAGGGTGATATATTTATGCAATGAAAACAAACTATAGCTGCATATAACAGTATGGATAAATCTTACAAGCAATATTGAGTGAAAAAAGCATAACACTAAAGAATACAGACGGGATGGTTTCCACTTCCATGAAGTTTTAAAATAGGTAAACTAAATAATACTGTATAGGGATGCATACGCATACAGGGAAGACTGTACAGAAAAGCAAGGAAATTAATACTCACACACACACACACAAAAAATAGTAGTTCCCTCAAGGGGAAAGAAGAGGCCATGACTAGGAGGGACCAGAGTCTGCTTCTAGGGAACTGACAATATTCTTTTTTTTTTTTTTTTTAAGATTTTATTTATTTATTTGACAGAGAGACAGTGAGAGAGGGAACACAAGCAGGGGGAGTGGGAGAGGGAGAAGCAGGCTTCCCATGGAGCAGGGAGCCCAATGAGGGGCTCGATCCCAGGACCCCGGGAAAATGACCCGAGCCGGAGGCAGACGCTCAACGACTGAGCCACCCAGGCGCCCCGACAATATTCTATTTCTTGATTTGGACACAGGTTACAAGAGTTTCGCTTGATAATTTACAGGCTTTATACACCCTTCTGAATGTATATTGTAAAAATAAATAAACACACCTTCACAACCACACCTACATTTAGCAGGAAGAGAAGGAGTTCACAGACTCCCTCAGTCCATAAACCCCAAATGTATGGTGTCAAGTTATGTGAGATCAAAGAAAAAGAAAATCTAGATTGTAAAACGGAGGGGGAAGAAGGAAACAACAAGAACCGGAGAGGTAAAGATTAGAAAGACAGACGATAAGCAGAAGAAACACTAAGCTTCTGGGTCAGCTCACACTCTCACTTGGACGGAGAACAACATCTAGCACAAACAGAATGAACAAACGCCCAAGCTTGGTAAGGAATGCGACGGTGTCTGAAAAACACGTGGACTAATGAGTGGAAAGAGGAGCACAGCTTGTAAAGAAATGTGGACTATTAAACAATGTATCCCAAAAGAAAGAAGACCAATTGTTGCAAGTTTAACCCTCTGCCCACTTCATAATATTTCTGTCCTTCACCCCTTAATGGAAACAGGGCATATTACATGGTTAGACTGCAAACACCAATTTCTGAGGGAAAACGTACACAACCAGCAAAGTATTATCATAGAATCTAGAAAAGCTTCTGCCAGCCTTGGAATAAACATACATACTGCAACTAAATGATGAACATGTATCTGGATCATATCTAATCTGACCTCCAATACTCTCCACACTACAGTCCATTGTAAGAGAAAGTGAAGCTGTTTGCTGAAGGTAATAGGAATCCAAGGCACCCTACACTGTTTAAATCAGCAAATCAATGGAGGTACATCTTTGTAAAGTTTTTTCATTGTATTCTTGCAAGAAATATTAATTCATATCCTGCAACTGCCCATGATTTCTTCAGTCTGGCTTATACTGAACAAAACTATCAATTACTTTCAAAACGACTGGTGTTCATGCAGAAAGTCAAATGCCTTAACTGTGATGCAAAGTCCTAGTAATGGGCATCAAGAATTATTTTTAAGGTTCCAAGATCCTATCAAGGGCATCAAATTGACTATTTTCTTTATGTTCCACTAAATTCTTTCCTTTCATCCCATTTTCTATCCCTCACTGGTTCCCCACAGACCTGTTATCTTAATTCTCCAACTTTCCCTCAGGTTAAGGAGGCCACATAGAAAAGCTTCTCCATGACTTGATGGAATGTTTACGATGGTCCATTTTCTCAAGAGGCTTTAATGACTCGTTCTCATCTAAATCTTTCTCGCTTCTCTATCTCCCTCCTGTTGTCATCTCCCTAAGTTTGTTCTTGCCTCCAGTTTGCAGATACGTGGCTAATCCAGTTGGAACCAAAGGCCAAAGAATTTACTCTCCATTATGTTTGACTGAAAAGTTGCCCCAGGAACAGAGAAGGGGTGTGGATCTACACTTACTCTTCCACTTAAGTTCCAAACTATTGATCCGAGCCGCCTTTGTGCACCCAAAAACACAAGACCATGAAAGTAACTACAGACCCAGAAATGAGTCTCGGTCCAAATGAACTGCCTTTTGGCACGCTATATCCTGGACTGGGGGGGCTCACAAAATAACTCTAAAGCAAGTGCTATAGATAACTGGTGAGCTCGGGCGGTGGGGGGTTGGGCAGAATCAAAGGTCCGAAGTTCAGGCTACACGAAACCAGACTTGATCAGCACGTGGCTTGACCTGGTAGCGGCCGCGCAGGCAAACCCATCGGGAGGGGTCGTCGCCGGAGCTGCCAGACCCAGAGAATTGTGCACCGGCCTCTGACTCATCTGGAGATAAGTAATCACCCGGGCCCCAAGTTCAAGCCAGCAGCCCCTGGATTTAGTGCGTACGAAACATCCGTCGTTTCGGCTCCACGACAGGTAGAGACCAGTTTGAATTTCCTGGGGCCTCGGCCCGAAAGTGAGGATGAGGATGGAAAAGCCACCCTCCCTGCGTCTCCCCGCGCAGAGTGAAAGACGCCGGTCCCAGCCGGGCGGGGGAGGGAGCCGCCGCCGTCCGGGGCAGGATCTGCGCGGCCCCGGGGCTCCCAGCCCTCGGTCCCCCCCTCCCCCGGGCCCCCTCGCGCTCCCCGCGCCCCTCACCTGCGGCCGAGTGGCCCGACAGCGCACGGCCCCGGGCGCGGCGCTGGCCCCCGAACTCGCGGCGCTCGCGCAGCTCTTCCTCCTCGTCCTCCCGCCGCCGGCCCTCAGCCATGGACGAGGCGCGGAGGCGCAGCCCCGGAACGGCGGGCGAGCCGTGGGCCCTGGCGCCGGGTCCGCACGCACCGGCGCTCCACGCCCGCGCCCTCGGGCCCGGGGGGGGAGGCGGCGGCGGCGGCGGCGGCGGCGGCTGCGGACTCCACCTGCAGCCCGCGGGGGAACGGCCTGGCTCGGGCCGGGCCGGTTTCCCCGCCTCCTCGCGGCGCACCCGCGGCCTCCGTCTCCCAGCTTGCTGTCTCCCACCCTCTTCCCCCTTCCTCCGCCCCGCCCCGCCCCGCCCCGCCTCGCCTCGCCCCGCCCCGCCTCGCCCCGCCCCGCCCCGCCTCGCCCCGCCCCGCCCCGCCCCGCCCCCCCCGCCCCGCCCGCCGAGTTGGAGCCGGGATGGGGCGGGTTGTGGCCAGGCCTCGCCTCCTCGGGGAGGGGTTACCGCCGCTGGGGCCGCCCCACAGCCCCACGCTGGACCCGCCCGCCCGACCAAAACAAACGTGTATAAAATAAATAAATGGGATAGGAAGCCGGGAAGGAGGTGGCTTGGCCTCTTCCTGCCCTTTCCCAATATTCCGGTGTCAACAGGAAAGCCATTTGCTTGACAACTAAAGGAGGGGGAGGAGCAACCTTCCCTTGGCTGGACTTAGAGAGACCGGTCGGCTGGGGGCCCTGAACTTGGGAACAAACTTGGAGTTTGGTCAAGCCTCTGGGCTGCACGCTTTTTTTCTTTTCCTCTCGTATCACCCTTTTAAATGGAGTCTCAAAAAATAAATAAATAAATAAAAATAAATAAATGGAGTCTTGCCAGAACACAGGATTTTGGGGGGCAGTGAAATGATTCTGAATAGTATAACGGTGAATACATGTCACTATACATTTGTCCAAACTCATAGCATATACAACATCCAGTGAACCCCAATATAAACTGTGGGCTTTGGGTGATGATGATGTCAGAATAGGTTCTTCAATTGTAACAAATGGATCACCCCCTCCCGGATGTTGATAATGTGCAAGGGGGTTATTTGTGAAATCTCAGTCTTCAGCTCAATTTTGCTGTGAACCTAAAATATAAAGTCTAATTTTAAAAAATTGTTTATATTCCAGCCTCGCTGGATTCTACTTACCTTAGGGTTAGGAAGTGGCCACAGCCCTAGAAGAAAATGTATTTAAGAGCCTCCTACCTGATTAATTGTAGAGAAGTGATTTGGTGCTGGAGTGAGAAGCTGTAATTTGAAGAACTTAGCTATGAGATCTCCGCCTGTGAACGTTTTTCAAAGGTGTAAGAAAGTTATTATGTGTGTCTGTATAGTAACACAGCTTAGGTTCAGGACTTGAACATACACACGTTCTCACAGAGAGGGGCAGATCCTGGAATCTCAGAAAAGTACCCAAGCGACAGGCAGGAACCTTGCCTGGACACGAACCTGTAGGAAACTCCCTGGTGGAATGAACAGGCCTTTATCTCCAGCTTCGTGCTCTATTTCTGAGACATTGTAAGAGAGAAAAAGAAAGGGAAAAAAGAGTCACTGAAAATAGAATTGCCTGCCATACCTGAGTGCTGTTTCTCTGCCTTTTCAATAGTGGTTGTTACTGCCTCAGAAAATCTTTCTGCTTTTAGGCAGATAAGAACCACAATCGATTTTGTGGAATTGAGGTCAAGGCCACAAGGTAAAATTTTATTATTGCATAAACAGTTAAATAAGTAGACATCTGGAGAATTTGAAATTAAACTAAGGGGGAAAATGTTCTGGACCTGTTGGGTTGTTCTAAGTGCTTGGGTTCACTTTAAGTGAAAGCCTGTTTGTCACTTACCTTCAAGGATGAGGAATCACTTGAAGGCTCCTACTCTGACAACAACACAACTTCACTAAGCTGTTGGAGTCAGTCTCTGCTGTTATTCAGATTCTTAGTTTGAAAAGGCCTGAACATGTTCTGGATCTCCCATCCAATCAGTTTTCAGAAACCACCTCCTTCTTTTGGAGTGCATGCTCAAGCCCACTTTACATTCAGCAAACATTTATAATAACTATTGTGTGCCAAATACCACACTAAGTGCTGTGGGGAGACTCAAAAGATGGAAAGAAATATTTACTTTCAGGCCCTGTGGTAGGTGTTTTTCATATAGGTTTTCCCATTTTATTTTTTTTTAAATTTTTATAACATAAAATTTACTATCTTAACCTTTTTTTTTTTTTGGTAGGCTCCATACCCATTACGGGGCTTGAACTCATGACCCTGAGATCAAGAGTCGCATGCTCCGCTAACTAAGCCAGCCAGGTGCCCTGATTTTCTCATTTTAAATGAACAAAACATATTCCCTATTCTCCAATGACAGAGAAAGATTTATCCAGTTTACCACAAAACAAGGCAAACTTTGGTAAATTTTATAATAGAGATAGGACCTTAGAAAAGAGTGCCAAGGGCGCCTGGGTGGCTCAGATGGTTAAGCGTCTGCCTTCGGCTCAGGTCATGATCCCAGGGTCCTGGGATCGAGTCCCGCATCGGGCTCCCTGCTCCTTGGGAGCCTGCTTCTCCCTCTGCCTCTCTCTCTCTGTCTCTCATGAATAAATAAAATAAAATCTTTAAAAAAAAAAAAAAAAGAGTGCCAAGATAATTCAATGGAGAAGGAATTATCTTTACAACTGGATATTCATGTGCAAAAGAATTAATTTGAACCCCTACTTCATACCGTATCAAAAATTAACTTCAATGGGTCATAGATCTAAATGTAAGACCTAGGGCACCTGGGTGGCTCAGTCATTAAATGTCTGCCTTCGGCTCAGGTCATGATCCCAGGGTCCTGGGATCAAGCCCCACATCGGGCTCCCTGCTCTTCGGGAAGCCTGCTTCTCCCTCTCCCACTCCCCCTGCTTGTGTTCCCTCTCTCGCTGTGTCTCTCTCTGTGAAATGAATAAATAAAATCTTTAAAAAAATAATAAATGTAAGACCTAGAACTATGAAGCTCCTCAAAGAAAACACAGGATTGAATCTCTGTGACCTTGGCTTAGGCAATCATTTCTTATGGTGACACCAAAATATATAAGTGACAAAACTGAAAGTAAATTGGATCTCTCCAAAATTAAAAACTTCTGTGCTTCAAAGGACATCATCAAGAAACTAAGAAAACAACCCTCCGAATGTGAGAAAATGTTTGAAAATCATATATATGAGAAGGGACTTGTGTTCAGAATATATAAAGAACTTACAACTCAACAATTTTTTTTAAATTAGCCCAACTTTAAAATGGACATTCTCAGGGTGCTTGGTTGGCTCAGTCAGTTGAGTGGAGTGGCCAACTCTTGATCTCAGCTGAGGTCTTGATCTCAGGGTTGTGAGTTCAAGCCCTGCACTGGGCATGGAGCCTAGTTAAATAAATAAATGGAAAGAAGATTTACAAGATATACCACTTCTTCTAAACTGGGCAGCAAGAACTTTCTTGAAGGGCGTGGCAGCTCTCTCTGTCTGCCATTGTTCAGTTCTTGCACCATGTAAATCCACTGCTCCATATACATCCAGGGAGCAGCTCAGGGTAAGCTCCATCACTGCACTGGGTTTTAGGGCCTGCATTAGCTGTCCTAGCCTTTCTTCTCCACACTCCATTCTACATTTGCCGATAAGAATATGAAAGATGTTCAACATTGCTAGTCATTAGGGAAATGTAAGTCAAAACTTAATGAAGCATCACTTCACACCTCCCAGAATGGCTAAGATAAAAATATAGGCAATAATATGTGTTGATAAGGTTGTGGAGAAATTAAAACCCTCATACGTAGCTGATGGGAATATGCAAAACAGTGTGGCAGTTCTTCAAAAAGTTAAAAATAGGATTACCACTTAATGCAGCAGTTCTACTTGTAGGTATATATCCCAAAGAAATGAAAACACGTCCACAGAAAAATTTGCACATGAATTCTCACAGTGGCATTATTCATAACAGCGCAAAAGTGAATACAAGTGTCTGTCAATTGGTGCATAAAGTGTGGAATATCCATTTAACACAATATTATTTAGCCATGATAAGGAATGAAATGCTGCTACATGCTACAACATAGATGAACCTTGAAAACATTACGCTAAGTTAAAGAAACCAGAGACAAAAAACTGCTATGATGTATGATTCTGTTTATATAAAATGTCCAGAGTAGGTTAAGGCATTGAGACAGAAAGTAGATCAGGGGTTGCTGGGGGCAGAGGAGATTGGGAAGTTGCAGCTAATAGGTGCAGGATTTCTTTTTGAGGTCATGATCATGCTGTAAAATCAGATAGTGGCAAAGGTTGCCCAACCCTGTGAATGTACTAAGGGATGAATTTTATGGTATGTAAATTGTATGTCAATAAGTCTGTTATTTAAATATTTATGTATAAATATACATATATAAATCACCATAAAAGCACAGAAAACAAAGACTGGCGAGAGGACTGCACTCTGAAGTCATCATTTTAAAGGAGAGAAACCAGATGGAAGTTACAAGCAATAACAATTTAATCATATGAAAGAAAACCAAAGGTGTGGTCAACTAGCAACTAAATAAACATACCGAAACATCCTACCCACCCAAGTGACACAAGAGCCAAACCCATAGAAGGAAAATGTTAAGAAACTTGGAATGAAAATTTACAGACTAAGAGAACAAGATTCACCATCAAAGCCTTCAGGTATTAAAGAAATTTTTTTGGAAGAGAGCCCTGATTATAAAGGAAATGTTCTTTGCTTCTCACTTTGGATATATAGCCTGTAACAAAATGGTGTATTTTTTTTTTAAGATTTTATTTATTTATTTGAGAGAGAATGAGATAGAGAGAGAGCATGAGAGGGGGGAGGGTCAGAGGGAGAAGCAGGCTCCCTGCCAAGCAGGAAGCCCGATGCGGGACTTGATCCTGGGACTCCAGGATCATGACCTGAGCCAAAGGCAGTCGCTTAACCAACTGAGCCACCCAGGCACCCCACAAAATGGTGTATTGAATAAAATGCTACCAAAAAAAAGAGAAGGATATACTATATCAATACATATGTAGTACAGTGCTTGGCAAATAGATGACACAATAAATATTTGTTTGATGACTGAATGAATAGAATTCCTTTTTTTCCTGCTGAATCACCAGAAGGCATGAGTCTCAAGTCCTTTAACTTAAATAAAAAGTAAGTATTTGGAATTTAAAATGACTGAGGACCTCAAAAAAGAAAAAGCAAGGACGGACAGAGTTATACAGTATCTTCAAAGTTTTATTTCTTAAAATATCTGAGCCAAATATGTCAGCATTTTAAGGTTTATTAAAATAGGATGGTGGTTTCCTGAGTGTTAATTATATTATCCTCCACATATTCTGTGTGCTTTTAAATTTTCACTATATTAAAAGGATTAAAAAGCAAAAAGCACAGTATGATAGACTGACGTAGCTATAGTTTGTCTTTTCCAGTGCACTCCACTGTAGGGCATTCTTCTGGTGATTGATAGCTTGCTAAAACGTCCCCATTTCTTTATGTCTCCCTCTTCCTATACTGTATAATATGACTTTGTATCTCCTCCAACAAGAGGTGGTTCCCTACCCCATGAAGTTGGGCCAGCTTTGGGATTTGCTTTGGGCCCAAAGAATATGGCAAAAATAACAGTGTGTGAATTCCATGGCTAGACCTCCAGAGACCTTGCTTGCTTCAGCTTATTCTCTTGAAAGCCTTTTACCACTATGTGAGCAAGCCACCGTGAGCTGACTAGAGAGCAAGACACTCTGAAGGAAAGAGCACTTGTCCCCGTGGAAGCCACCTCAACCAGCCCATAGCCAACAACCCCTCAGCCTGTGAGAGAAGCCAGTCGTGATAGGCAGGTCCGCTCATCTGCGCCACAGCTGACTACAGACACACAAATGACCCGGCTGAGACCAAAACTGTGGCCCAGCTGGCCTGTAACCCCATAAGCAGTAAGAAATGCTTAATATTTCATGTTACTGAGGTTTTGTGGTGCTTTGTAATGCTCCATGTGCTGGTTTGGGACCCCCTGCAATCAGTCACTGAAATAGAATTAGAGGTGCAAAAAAATGTATTCGAGAGTAATACCTGTGAAAGGAACAAGGGAGACAGGACTGGACAAGGAGAAGTGTCATATCGCTATGCAGACCTGACAAAGCCTCTGCTGGTCTAGGACTGTAAATGGCTAGGCCCTCGCTTGGTCACTGGCTGAGGCTGCTCAAAAGCTGGGGCAGACACTGAAGAAGGCACCAATGAGAGGCTGTCCACTTACCACGTCTTCTTAACTGGGCAGCAAGAGCTTTCTTGAAGGGCGTGGCAGCTCTCTGTGTCTGCCATTGTTCAGTCCTTGCACCATGCAAATCCACTGCTCCATACGCATCCAGGGAACAGCTCAGGGTGAGCTCCAACACTGCACTGGGTTTTAGGGCCTGCACTAGCTGTCCTAGCCTCTCTTCTCCACTCTCCATTCTACATTCCTCTTGCCCTCAGCTACCACCTCTGCTGGTCTTGGTGGCTTTTCTGGTGGTATGACCCAAACTTTCATTATCAGGGTGTCTTAGCCCCTAGTAACCATATCCTTCTCAGGCCGGGGTGGCCTCACTTGTCTGTTCATAATTACAATTGATCAAAGGAGAACCAAGAACCAAGAAGGTGACCAAGTGGGTCATCTGAGTTCCGAACATCTGCCTACCCGTTCCCATTGTGTAGAATTAGCCTTACCTCCCATTGTTGATCAGAGTTAATTATCCCTGCCAAGATGGTCACTATTCTCACCTGCCGGTCCCTGGCCACAAGGGGCTCAAAGTGCCCAGATGGCAGCCATGGTTTGTAATTCAATTGGACCCTTGCTGTATCCTCTGGTGAAAGCATGGCTCTATCAACAACCAGAACCTCTAACCCTGTAGACCCCAAGAAGCATAACTCGGTAGATCACTGGGAGTGACGGTAAATGAGGCTGCTCCTGCTTCTGCCCCTTCATTTCCAGATCCACATATCCTTCTGATTGGAGACACAGCACCATGAAAAGGAAGATCTCTGGTCCAATGTGTATACTGCATTCTGGAGGGTTAAGCCCCCTCTTCACAGTGTATTGCCTCCAACTTTGCACTTCAGCAATGGCCTCTTCCCTCATGAGAATACATATACACATACACATGCACATACATATATATGTATGAAACCAGGGGTAAGAAGTGTAATGTATGGGGGCGTCTGGGTGGCTCAGATGGTTGAGTGTCTGCCTTCAGCTCGGGTCATGATCCCGGAGTCCTGGGATCGAGCCCGATGTCAGGCTCCCTGCTCAGCGTGGAGTCTACTCCCTCTCTCTCTGCCTCTCCCTCTGGTTGTGCTCTGTCTCTCTCTCTTTCAAATAAATAAATAAAATCTCAAAAAAAAAAAAAAAGAAGTATAATGTACAATAGCTTCTTAAAATAAGTACCATTGCATCCATCAAAAACAAATCCATAAAACATGTGACCATAAAATCCAAACCTCCCAAAGTCACATTCATGGAACAAGCGATTATTATTCGTCCCTCTCTTCCAATAAAAACAAAGCCTATTTTGCAAAATCAAGACCAGGGCTCTCAGGAGCCATAGCTTCAGGTTCAAAACATAATAAAATACATGGACGTGTCAAAAATGAGAGTTCATTTCCTGACAAAAGGACATTTTTATTCAAACTCTTGACACCTCTGAAAAAGAGAAATGCTAGTGGTTTATGTACAGTGACCAGAGCTTCTAATATTCTTTGGCCAAGTCAAATTTTAATCCTTTTCCATTGCCACTTCTTTCTCTTTATTCCTGCCTCCATTTTAACTTTTCAAAAATTTTCTTCTTTCCCTCCTCCCTCTTTCTTTCTTTCAGTTTGTCCATATCTCTTTCACTGTATTTCTCCTTGGCACTCTCTTTGGTTTTCTTAACTGCCGCATGCCTCAGTTTCCTCATCTGTAAAATAGGGATAATAATAGTGGCTCTCTCACAAGGGAGTTGTGAAGATTAAAAGGAGTTAATATATTAGTTTGTTGTAGTTGCCATAATAAACTACCACAAACTGAGTGGCTTAAACAACAGACATTTATTATCTCACTGTTCTGGAGTCCAGAAGTCCAAGATGAATGTGTTGGGAGGGCCATACCCTGTCTGAAATTTCGAGGGAACGATCTGTTCCAGGCCTCTCCCCTTGCCTCAGGTAGTTCCTTGGCTTGTGACTGCATAACTCCAGTCTTCACATGGTGGTCTCCCTGTGTATGTATCTCTGTGTCCAAATTTCTCCTTTTTATAAGGACACCAGTCTAATTAGATTAGAGGCTCACCCTACACCAGTATGAGTTCATCTTAACTAATTATATCAGCAGCTACTCTGTATCCACATAAGGTCACATTCTGAGGTAGTGGGACTTTAACGCAGGAATTGGGGTGGGGGGATTGACACACTTCAATTTATAAAATATATGTAAAGAACTTAGAACAGTTCCTGGCACATAAAAGGTACTATGTGAATATTTGCTATTTATTCAGTGCATACTATGTATAGAGCACTGTGCTAGGTACTGAGGATGTAACAGTAAAGCAGACACCACTCTATTCCTCAAGGAGCTCATAGTTTGATAAGATCCAAGGTAGAGATGACATAGGGTGACTATCATCCCAGTTTGCTTATCAATGATTGGGGGCTGGAGGGTGGAAGGGACATAGGACTTTCAGTGCAAACACCCGGAAAGTCCAGGGCAAATCAGGCCAAGTCATTCACTCTGGAGGTGAGCAAGATGGGAGGATATAGGATCTAAGAGGTAAATAAGAGAGGTATACTGGCAAGAACTGCTTGTTTCCCCAGTATCTGTTATCTCCTTGGCATTTGGTCATCAAGAATAAAGACTACATTCTCCAGTGTCCTGTGATACTATGCATGGCCATGTGACTAAATTCTGGCCAATGGGAAATGGTGTGTACAACTTCAGAGAAATGTTTTAAAAGGGAGGGGCATGCCCTTCTTCACCTCCTTCTTCTATTAGCTAGAATTTGAGTATAATGGTTGAAATTGGAACAGCCATCTTTAACCACAAGATAGAAGCCAAATATTAACAAACAAGGAGCCTGGACTCTGGTGATTATGGAGAAGTCATACCTATCAGACCTTATACATCTAGACTTCATTTATGTGAGAAGTAAACTACTTTTTAATGCTATGATTACTTTGGGTTTTCTGTCACACAGTTAATATAATTCAATATACTACACATATTAACCTCTGTCTTAAACAGTCATGAGAGGAGCTAAGAGGGAAAGAGTTCTGCACAGAAGAAAGGTCATATTTCATATCTGATAGTATTCAAAATATAAAAACTTATAAAACTAACCACCCAGAAAAACAAATAACCCAGTTAAAAATGAGCAGAAGACATGAATAGATATTTTTCCAAAGAAGGCATACAGATGGCCGGCAGACACATGAAAAGTTGCTTAACATCACTCATCATCAGGGAAATACAAATCAAAACTACAATGAGATACCACCTCACACCTGTCAGAATGGCTAAAGTTAACAACACAGGAAACAACAGGTGTTGGTGAGGATGGGGAGAAAGAGGAACCCTCTTACACTATTGGTGGGAATGCACACTGGTTCAGCCACTTTGGAAAACAGTATGGAGGTTCCTCAAAAATTTAAAAATAGAACTACCCTATGATCCAGCAATTACACTACAAAGTATTTACCCAAAGGATACAAAAATACTGATTTGAAGGGATACATGCACCCTGATGTTTACAGCAGCATTATCAGCAATAGCCAAGTTATGGAAAGAACCCAAATGTCCATTGGATAAAGAAGAAATGGTATATATATACAATGAAATATTACTCAGCCATCAGAAATAATGAAATTTTGCCATTTATAGTGACATGGGTGGAAGTAAAGAGTGGTGTGCTAGCGTGCCTGGGTGGCTCAGTCAGTTAAATGTCTGCCTTTGGCTCAGGTCATGATCCTAGGGTCCTGGGATGGAGCTCCGCATCAGGGTCCCCGCTCAGTGGGGAGTCTGCTTCTCCCTCTGCCCCTCCCACCCACTCATGCTCACTCTCTCTCTCTCTCAAAAATAAATAAATAAAATCTTAAAAAAAAAAAGACCAGTATGCTAAGTGAAAAAGTCACTCAGAGAAAGACAAATATCATATGATTTCACTTGCATGTGGAATTTAAGAAAGAAAACAGATGAAAGTATGGGGGAAAAAAAGAGGCAAACCAGAAAACAGGCTCTTAACTATAGAGAACAAACTGAGGGGAGGGGAGGTAGGTTGGCAGAGGGGTGAAATAGGTGATGGGGATTAAGGAGGGCACTTGTAGTGATGAGCCCTGGGTGTTGTACATAAGGGAGGAATCAATAAATTCTACTCCTGAAACGAATATTACACAGTATGTTAAAAAATGTTAAATAAAAACAAGGGAAAAAAAAGGAAAAAGGTCATATTCAAAAGCTTGAAAGCAAGAGAGTCTGGAATAACTTCAGATTTCACAAAAGTGGACTCAATAATCAGGAAAAGACCTCTCTATTATACAATACCCCTACAATTCTGTTCCCAATTCTAATGTGTGGGGGTTTTCTTACACCATCAAGCAGCTCTTGGACACTACCTGGGTGTCCTATAATTCAACTCAATTCTGGCACTATCTACCAAGGAATAGCATCAGACTGGAGGGTCCAATGACTTCTCCTCAGGTTTAATTAATTTGCTGGAGTGGGCACAGTTGGTTATGGAATAGGTTAGACTGAACTCAGAGAAACATTTTCCTTACTAGATTACCAGTATATTATAAAAGGATATAACTCAGGAACAGCCAGATGGAAGAGATGCATAGAACAAGGCATGAGGAAAGAGCACAGAGTTTACATGCCCTTTCTGATCATGCCACTCTCTCCAAATATCCATGATTTCATCAACCTGGAAGATCTCCAAACCCAGTCCTTTTGGGTTTTTGTGGAAGCTTCATTGCAAAGTGATGATTGCTTAAATCACTTCTCTCCTCCCTGGAGGTCCGTCACAAGATTGAAAGTTTCCACCCTGTAATCAATGGTTGGCTTTACTGGCAACCAACCCTTATCCTCTGGGGTCATCCAAAAGACATCTCATTAACGTAACAAAAGATAACTTTTCATCTCTCTTCACAGGAAATTCCAAAGGTTTTAGAGGCTCTTTACTAAAAGGAGGAAGACCAAATCTGTATTTCTTATTATAAATTATAATATCATTCCCCTAATAAAGTAAGGGAAATTTCCAAGGGCTAAAAATGAAGAAGGAACTATAACCACAGTGTAATAATAGCTGACACATAAACAGTACTATTCTAAGTGTTTTAAATATATCTTAACTTACTTAATCCTAACAACAAACTTATGAGGTAGATACTATTTTGTTAAAAAGAAACAATAGGTCCAAAATGGAGTCACTTGTACTAAGCCTCATGCTAAGTCTTGTGCAAGCCAAGAGTTAATACGTAACCTAATTGCAGTTTCAGCCTCTCCCATGAATATCTTAACCAGTCAGTCTGAAATTTCCTGGTCAGCATTATGAGGCAATCTACCCAATAGATTCCTTCTATTCCCTTAAAGAAGATGACCTTGCCTGAAATAATCTACTCTTCTTCTGCATATAAAAGCCTCCCATTCTGTACAGGTCCATGGAGCTCCTTTCTATTTGCTAGATGGAATTCATGAATTATTGAAATGGGTCGGTTAGATCTTTACATTGACACACTTGAATTTTTTTTAAAACAGATTTGGTGGTGGAGATGGAATCCAAAGTGAACTTCTGATAGCATTTAGAGGCAATGAGAAACAGGAATGGTACCTGCAAATCCTTTTGAGTTCTGTCTTTCTCACCATTTCTGAGGGCCATGAGTAAGTTTCTCTCAGTTCTGAGTTCTGTTGTCTTTGCATCAAGCTCCTGATCTGATTGGTTTTCTGCTCAGTTCCACATTGGGAGCTGCTGGTAGTTCAGGTTGCAATTATCATGTAATTGATGGAAACCCTTAGCTCTTGACTCTGTCCCAAGATCCAGGTGGGAACTGATGGTGGGAGTTCACATTTCCTCATTTATATGGAGACCCCCGGTCCACAGTCTCCATTTGTTGAGGTATGTTGGTTCAATCCTTCCCCCGTTCCAACTTCCAAGGTGGGAATTGTTGGTGTTGCACATGGGGTCTTCTGTTGGCAAGAATGCATTAACATCTCTTGGTTACTGCCGATATTTTAAGGTGCACGTGTTTGTCTTGTTTTGTGTAGATAAAGGCTATTGCTAGTGGGAATCTTGGAAGCAGCTACAAAATTGGCAGGCACAGACCTAGCATTTAAAAGCTGTGAGAGGGGCGCCTGGGTGGCTCAGTCAGTTAGGCAACTGCCTTCGGCTCAGGTCATGATCCCAGGGTCCTGGGATCGAGTCCCACATCGGGCTCCCTGCTCAGTGGGGAGCCTGCTTCTGCCTCTCCCACTCCCTCTGCTTGTGTTCCCTGTCTCGCTGTGTCTCTCTCTGTCAAATAAATAAATAAAATCTTTAAAAAATAAATAAATAAATAAATAAATAAATAAATAAATAAATAAATAAATAAATAAAAGCTGTGAGAGGGCTTGCCACCTAACCCGAAGATTCCTGTGTTAAGTAAGTTGGTTATGGACTAGGTTAGATTGACACTGGGTCATTCACCAACCTCGAGAAAATTTCCATGCAGTGAGGTACACTGTAAAACATCACATAATTTCCAACCCAGTGCCATATCCTTACCAGGATATCTAAGAGACCCAGGGCGCCTGGGTGGCTCAGTCGTTAAGCATCTGCCTTTGGCTCGGGTCGTGGTCCCAGGGTCCTGGGATCTAGCCCCACGTTGGGCTCCCTGCTCGGCGGGAAGCCTGCTTCTCCCTTTCCCACTCCCCTTGCTTGTGTTCCTGCTCTTGCTATCTCTCTCTCTGTCAAATAAATAAGTAAAATCTTTAAAAAAAAAAAAAAAAAAGGATATCCAAGAGACCCAAAGGCTTAGATAGATAGATAGAGATAGATCCTTAAACTCCAAATAATCAAGTGTGCCACCTTCCTTCACACCTGGTTATTTTATGTCTAAGAACTATATGGTCCCCAAAGCTAGAAATATCTACAAAAGTGGCAAAATCATACTAAAAACAATATAGAATTACAATAGCCATTATGCGGAACATTCCAATTAGACAAGATCATTCATTTAAGAAGTGCGATAAAAAGCAAGGGTTCCCAAATTAAGCGAACAGAATGGGATACCTATTTTAATTGTTATGCAGAAGCTTCAAAAGACTTTATGATTACAAAATAACTTCATTAAAAGCTTTGTTACAAAAGGCAAATGAAAAATTAAAGACACAAGAAGTACCTAAAACAAGATGGTAAGACTGACTGATGTGACTCCTACTGAATCCCTCTATCCTTCCTTCCCTGAGTACTCATGCTTTATTAACTCTGTCTGAATTGACTTTCCACTCTGAAGAGGCTATTAAACAGCTACCTTTAATAATAAAACTACTTGAGGTTATAGGAGATCTTCCTCAGATATTTTTTACCCCTTGGTCAAATACCAAACTAAGGGCCATGGTTAAAGAATTTCCCAAGCCCAGGGAGGACCCCCAAAAGTTTTCTTTAGAATTTAGAGTCATTATCAGGACCTATGACCCTGGGCTGTCAGATCTTTATCAGCTTCTGCACATGCTAGGGGAACCTGGTGGAGCCCAGAAATGGATGCAGGAAGCAGGATGGTATAACCCAGAGGATGATACCTGAGATCCTTGACCTTCAACATGGTCCCCTTATGGACCAGAGAAAGCTCACAAAATAGCAACTGATCTTTAACAGTCATTCCTAGAGTCTTCCCTGCCCACGTTGATTGGTCTATCATTCAAACACACAAAGGAAGTTGATGAACCTGTGGCAGACTTTATATTTATTCATTTTTTAAAAAGATTTTATTTATTTATTTGACAGAGAGAGAAAAAGCACAAGCAGGGGGAACAGGAGAGGGAGAAGCAGGCTCCCCACAGAGCAGGGAGCCCAATGAGGGGCTCGATCGCAGGACCCTGGGATCATGACCTGAGCCAAAAGCAGACGCTTAACCAACTGAGCCACCCAGGCGCCCCTTTGGCAGACTTTGAGGCCCATGTGGAAGCTCTCTTCCTGTGGCATTCCAGGTTCCATACAATAAATGACGTCACCCAATTTGCTCTAGATGCTCTGTTTGTAAATGGATTATCTCCTGAGATTAATGAATTGATAAAAAAGCAGAAAATAGGATGGGAGGTTACCAGTTGGAGTGAACTTGTGACATAGTTGAGTACTTTGAAAGGACTTTGGAACAAGACTAAAGTCCACCAAGCTACTGGCCTTACAGTTAGAACCACTTGAACACTATGCACTTAAAATAACCTTTGGACCCCCCTCATTGCACACATCTAAGGGTCCACTATCATAATGATGGCCTAAGGGTCAATGTTTCATTTGCAATCAACTGGGGCACTGGGGAAAAAAGTGTCTCCAAGACCCCTACACAAATTCTTCACCATCAACTCAAATGAAGTAGCTCTGTATTCAAAAGCTGATAATCAGAAGTTGATTTAAGTTGCAACCCAAATCTTTGAGGCATTAAAAGCAACTGTCCTTACCTTAAAGTCTTTATAAAAATAGAAAAACAACTTAGATTCAAGTTCTTTTAAAATAACTAGTGAGTTTTGTACTGATTCATGGCAGTAATTCTAAAATGAAAGCTGCAAGGTCTCTATATCTCTCTCTCTCTCTTTCTCTCTCTCTCTCTAAACTGTAGGTGTATGGCAATTTTCTACCTCTGGATGGTATTGTCAAAATTAATTTTTATAAGAGCTATATTTAATTGGCTTAAAGATAATTAAATGCTTATATAAATTAAATTCTCAGAAATACAGAAACGAACCCAAATGAATTTCAAGTTCACACAATCTGGGAAAATATTTGGTATTAAAGCTAATTTAAAGTTCGTTGATTTAATTAAAATAGACATGTCTTCAGAGTTATCAACATTAAAAATAATACAGACATACAACTTTTATTCTACCTAGGCTTACTAAAGGTCAAATGAGTTCATGTTATCTCATACAAAATTTGTCAATAAAGATAAATAGCAGGGGGCCCCTTGGTGGCTCAGTTGGTTAAATGACTGCCTTCAGCTCAGGGCATGATCCTGGAGTCCCAGGATCGAGTCCCGCATAGGGCTCCCTGCTCAGCTGGGAGTCTGCTTCTCCCTTTGACCCTCCCCCCTCTCATGCTCTTTATCTCATTCTCTCTCAAATAAATAAATAAAATCTTGAAAAGAAAAATAAATGGGGATGATAAATGATTTTGTCTAATGTCTCATTAAGTTTTTAATAGGATAGAGTTTTTAGGTGAACTTTTAAGACAGTTTCCCGAAATCTATCTTTATTTATTTATTTATTTATTTATTTTTAAAGATTTTATTTATTTGACAAAGACACAGTGAGAGAGGGAACACAAGCAGGGGGAGCGGGAGAGGGAGAAGCAGGCTTCCCGCAGAGCAGGGAGCCTGATGTGGGGCTCGATCCCAGGGCCCTGGGACCGCGACCTGAGCTGAAGGCAGATGCTTAATGACTGAGCCACCCAGGCGCCCCACAGTTTCCTCAAATCTTTTTGGTGACTTGAAACCTTAAGTTTCTGCTAAGTTAAGTTAAATGATGAGTTAAGTTAAATTCATTCAATATCCAGATCGTTGTGTTTATCTATTTCCAAATAACATAAAATACTGGAACATTAATTACTGAAATAGATTTATCCACTTTTTGCTTCCTTTTACAGAAGAACAAAAGGTATTTGCATCTATTGGTAAACTATGTTCTGTGCCCTGCTGAAAAATTTACTATGAGAAACCATATGTTCCCAGAAATTATAAAAGGTATTAATGATTTGCAAATCCACAGAATGTTAATGTAAAAGACAGTCCACAATTGTTCACTTCTTTATTTTCACTAGGAATAAGGTTTTTCAGAGTTAAGAATTCTAATATATGTAACTAAAATTACTAGAAATAAGGGAAGTTAATATTTTGGGAGAAAGTTGAAACTCTGTTACACAAGATCACTGAGCAAATCGCTTGGCTTAAAAAGGTGTCTCCTTCAGTGGGGTCTTTCTTATTTGATTTTAATTGATTTGGGTCTTAGGGACCATAGCTTTGAAGTGTACTCCAGACATTGGGAATTATCCTGCTTATAATAATCAAAGAAATCTCCCTGCTGCATTGTATTCTCTTAAGACCTTTAAATATATGTTTGCAGCCACTAACCACCAAGGAAATGATCTCCCTAACACTGGAACATCAGAAAGGGAACAAAGAGAACGACCAACTTAAAAGTTGTCAACCAAAAGGCATGGCCTGGGACTATCACAGTGATTCAGCCAAAACATCAACCTATGAATACCACACACAGGATCAACAAAGACTCTGAGAACTTCAGAGTGATAGCTAGGAGTGGTGCTAATGCCTTAAATTTTGATCACATCTCTCAGTTAAGCTGAGAGTCTGATCAAAAGGGGTTAATTGTTAAAAAGGACAGGCAAACTCCAAATGGAGTCACTGTGCTAAGCCTCATGTCAGCAAACGAAGACTTAATGCCTGACCTAACTGGCCTCTCTCAGGAATGAAATCTTAACCAGTCAGTCTGGAATTTCCTGGTCAGGACTAGTGAGTTAATCCACCTGACAGACCCTTTTGTCCCCTAAAGGAAGTTCACCTTACCTGAAACAATCCACTGTCTTTCCCCTTCTGCCTATAAAAACTTTCTGTTTTGTACTGCTTCGTGGAGCTCCTTTTTATTTGTTAGACAGAATGCTGCCTGATTCATGGATCACTGAATAAAGTCAATTTGATCTTTAAATTTACTCCGTTGAATTTTGTTGTTAACAGTTTGTATCTTCATTTTACAGATAAGGAACCTAAGTCACATAAAGGTTATAGAAGACATAAGGTACATGGTACAAGGTACATGGATGTCAAACCAGAATCCCAGAAAAGAGAAAACACTTGAGGAAAGGCAACTTGTGAAAAGACAATGACTGAATATTATCCAGAATTATAAAAATCATGAATCTTCAGATTAATGAAGTACACCAACTCCCAAGTAGATCTCTAAAACAATACCAGTACAAAAAATAATAGCTAACATTTATTGAGTACTTAAGAGTTAGGCACTATTCTAAGTGAATTATATAAATTATATCATTAACCTTCACAACAGCCTTATGAGATAGGGCCTGCCATTATCCACAGTTTGCAGATAAGCAAACTGAGACAGAGAGGTCAAGCAACCCTCCTAAGATCACAGAGCCTGCAAATGGTTGAAGCCAGGATTGAAACTCAACTATTTGATTCCGAAGAATACACCTTTTACACCAAGAAGAGAAAAAGTTTTAATATTACTTTATGCCGTACATCTTAATATTACATCTTAATGATCGTACATCTTAATAGTTGATGCCCTTACTGCAAAGTGTGGTCCATGGAGTGGCATCAGCATTACATGACACCATGTTTAAATACAGACTGTCAGCTCCACTCTAGACCTACTGAATCAGAAGCTGCCTTTTAATAAGATCCCCAGGTGATTCACAAACAAAGCTTGAGAAGTGCTATTCTGTGTATTCACAAGCCCAATCCTTACAATGTTCTGATAAAAATGTCTAACTTTGACCCTTTGATGCAACTGTTTGTAGTTTTCTGGGTTTTTTTTTTTAATTTTTTAAATTTTTTTAAGGATTTTACCTATTTATTTGACAGAGAGAGAGAGAGAACAAGTAGGCAGAGAGGCAGGCAGAGGGAGAGGGAGAAGCAGGCTCCCCACCGAGCAGGGAGCCCGATGCGGGGCTCGATCCCAGGACCCCAGGACCATGACCCGAGCCGAAGGCAGCGGCTTAACCGACTGAGCCACCCAGGTGCCCCTTCTGGTATTTTAGTGCAAACTCCCCCAGAGCAGAGACCGTGTCTGCCTTGACTATGATTGTGTCCTTAGTGCAGGACACCAAGCTGGGCACATAGTACATTCTCGATCACCAGTTTGGTTAGCTAAGTAAATAATTATTGGCAAAAAATTGTTTTGTTTTGTTTTTTTACGGGAACAAGAAAATATGGTATTGAAATGACCTCTGTTTCTTTGCTTTTGTCTAAGTTATATTTTAAAAATATATCAGATTAGTTGATATTGGTAATGTTCTTGAATTATTCTGAGTTGAAATTCAATGCTATTTTTTCTGTTATATTAAAATCAATGCTAAACATATTATTGAAATTATTAGGCAGAAATTAATTTTCACTACCCCCCCCAAAAGAGTATGAATAGCATTCAGCCCTTTCGGTTTAAAGTATATAATGATTTGGGGGACCCTGGGTGGCTCAGTCGGTTAAGCATCTGCCTTCAGCTCAGGTCATGATCCCAGGGTCCTAGAATCAAGTCCTGCATCAGGCTCCCTGCTCAGCGGGGAGTCTGCTTCTCCTGCTCCCTCTGTCCCCACCCTAAGCTTGTGCTGTCTCTTTCACTCTCTCTCTCTTTCAAATAAATAAATAAATAAAATCTTTAAAAAAATAAAGTATATGATGATTTCAAGAGTATAATAGAAATCAAAGGTAAATTTCCTTATTTCTACTTCTCAAATAAAGAAGCCATATGATGATAAAAAGAAATGTCCCCACATGTAAGCATTCCAACCATCTAGAGGAGAAAGCAGATGGGTTTCCTGTGAAGACTTGGACTCAGTCAATTTCATTTCCTGAAGTTGCTCTTCAAATTGGGGTTTATTTGCAAAACACATTATGTATGGAATCTTGATTTACTGTGCTTCCCTCTAATTTTGCTTTCAGAAGACACATATTTTTGCTTTTCTTTGCTTATGTTGCATCTCCATAGCAATTGTCAGAACTCTTCCTCAACAACAAACCCACCACATTGACCTCAGCAAGACCGAAAATGTCTTACACAGAGCTTGTCTATTTTGGACACTCCAGAGGGAATGTTCCGCTTCAGCAGTTCTTAGTGCTAAATGTCACGAGCAAATTAGTGGGACTGACATATTATATGAACTTCAGTACTTGGAAGCCCTTCATAGCCTGTGACCAGCCGCTACTGCTCACTGCCTCCATCTCCACCCTCTATGCTTCAATCATTCTCAACTTGTCACCGTCCCGGGAACACCCTTCTCATTAACTTCTCTACCTCAGAACATGGTGTTACTTCTGCTGGGACTGCGGAGAAAGAAAGCAAGAATGTAGAGAGAACATGGGCTTTAGACAAACTCAGATTCATTTTTTTTGTTTGTTTGAAGATTTTATTTATTTATTTGAGAGAGAGAGAGAGAAAGCACGCATGAGCAGGTGGGGTTGGCAGGTAGAGCAAAGAGAGGGAGAAGCTCCCCTCTGAGCAGGGAGCCTGATGAAGGGCTTGATCCCAGGACCCTGGGATAATGACCTGAGCCAAAGGCAGACGCTTAACTGACTGAGCCACCCAGGTGCTCCTCAGATACATTTCTTCATTCTGTGATTTTGAGCAATTTAATTAACTACTCTGAATTATTTATTGATCAGAAAAATAAGCAATAGCAATATATAGGGGTTAGGGCTGTTGTAAGAACTAAGTGAAATAACGGTAATAATAGCTAACATTTAATGAGCACTTATTATGTGGCGTTATGGTGCCAAGTGCCTATATTATTTGAATTAATTTTTTTAAAGATTTTATTTATTCAAGAGCCCCTCGGTGGCTCAGTTGTTAAGTGTCTGCCTTCGGCTCAGGTCATGAAGAAGCCTGCTTCTCCCTCTCCCACTCCCCCTGCTTGTGTTCCCTCTCTCGCTGTGTCTCTGTCTGTCAAATAAATAAATAAAATCTTAAAAAAAATTTTGTTTATTTATTCATTTGAGAGTGAGCGAGAGAGAGAGAGAGAGAGAGAGAGAGAGAGAGCATGAGCGGGGGGAGGGGCAGAGGGAGAAGCAGACTTCCCGCTGAGCAGGGAGCCTGATGCAGGGCTGGATCCCAGGACTCTGAGATCATGACCTGAGCCAAAGGCAGACGCCTACCTGACTGAGCCACCAGGCACCCCTTGAATTAATCTTTATATGAACGGGATACCTACCCTTTCAGTAGCTCTTCCTGTTATGAAATGATGAGTTTTCTAAATGCACCTGTCTTATACACTAAATTGTTAGTTCCTCAAGGATTAGGACATTATCTTCTTATGGCTCTTGGAATCAAGCAAACATCGTGCCTGACACAAAGCAGGAGCCCAGTGAATGTCCGTTGAATGTACTGATAGTACAGCATTGTTGATAGTTCAGCTATTTCTGCACGGTCACCTTTCCTCTCCAAGTCTCAGGTGTTCATCTACTAAAAATCATACCTTGCTGAGTTATTTTGAATAATAGGAATGTGCCACAAAAAGACATGGAGAAAACCTAAATGCATATTGCTAAGCAAAAATAGCCCATCTGAGAAGGCTCCATACACTATGATTCCAATTCTATGACATTCTAGAAAAGGCAAAGTTATGGAGACAGTAAAAAAATCAGTGGTTTCCAGTGGTTCCAAGGAGGGAGTGGGGAAGGATGATTAAGTGGAGTATGGTGGATTTTTAGGGCAGTGAAATTATTACTAAGATACAAAGGTATCCCTCCCTCTGCCTCTCACCCTGCTCTCGTGCTCTCTCTCACTCTCTCAAATACATAAATAAAATCCCTTGAAAATGTTTTTTAAAAGATTACTTATTTATTTGTCAGAGAGAGCACAAGCTGGGGGAGCGGCAGGCAGAGGGAGAAACAGTTTCCCCTCAGAGCAAGAAGCCGGTTGCAGGACTTGATCCCAGGACTCCGGGATCAGGACCTGAGCTGAAGGCAGACGCTTAACCAACTGAGCCACTTAGGCGCCCCAAGGTGATACTTTTCGATATGATGTGACATGCATAGGTATGCACAGTGGAAGCACATCTAACCCAGTTTGGGGAGGACAGGTAGCTAGCAGGGGGCAGTCTTACTTGAGGAAGTTATGCCTGAATTGAGTCTTGAAAATATGCAGATATTAACCAGACAAGGAAGAGAAGAGTGTGTAAGAAGAGACCTCCAGGCATGATCAAAATACATAGGAATGAACACAGTATTCAGGGAATTTTAAGTGGTTGAATATTGCTGTGGGCAAGAGAAAAAAGGCTGTAGGGACCACAGGTTTAGCTGGCAAGGTAGAGAGAGGTGAAATTAAAAAGAGCTTTTGTATGCCATGCTAAGGGATCTATTGAGGGGGCAACAGGGATCCCCAGAAGGATGTTAAGCAACAGAGAGACTAGGTAGCCAGGAGGAAGATTAAGAAGGGCCAGTCTTTTATTTATTCATTTATTTTTATTTTTTTTATTTTATTTATTCATGAGAGGCAGAGGGAGAAGCAGGCTCCCCGCGGAGCAGGGAGCCCGATGCGGGGCTCGATCCCAGGACCCTGGGATCATGACCTGAGCCAAAGGCAGTCGCTTAACCAACTGAGCCACCCAGGTGCCCCAGGGCCAGTCTTTTAGACTCAGCTCCTTCTCCTTATTATGCCCTTAGTCCTCGTGCAGTGGTGCTCCTACCACTTAGTTTGTTTTCCTGGAAAGGCTCTAAGTGCTGGCAGCAGGTGAAGATTTGAAATTGAAGATTTTGACAGCCAAATCGAGATGATGTGGGGCATGAAATGGAAGCAGAGAAGATGGTTGTTTTCTCAGGCTGCTTGTGACCCATTGAGGCTGCTTTTCTATGACACAGACACTTTCCACTTCAATCTACTACTCATTGGCTCAATCTTCAGGATACCATCTCCAAAATCCCAGGAGAGGAATTATTTGAAATATTTAAGGGATACCACTATCGCTGTTCTTTTTTTCTCAGATATTTTATCAACCACTATATGTGGTTAATATAAAAGCTGAGCAGTGGGACGCTTGGCTGGCTCCATTGGAAGAGAATGAGACTCTTGATCTCAGGGTTGTGAGTTCAAGCCCCATGCTGGGTGTAGAGATTACTTAAATAAATAAATAAAGGCTTAAAAAAACACAAACAAACCAACAACTGAGCAGCAAGCAGAAGCCCAGATGTGTAGGAAAAAGGTGTGAAGGCACTACTAGATAATCCCAAAGATAAGCTGAACAGAATTTCTAGCCCCTAGTCTGGCTTCAGCTTCCATGAAGTGTATAAAAGGCATTTCTGGAGAAATCAGTGGGCAAGGTCATGAGTGAGACCTGGGAAACAGACAACTTAATAACTTGGGACCACTGCCAGGTGGCTGACGTATAGAACATCGGCAAGACTGGTAGGGGTTGGGGGTGGGGCAGAAGGCTGCTCTTTATTTTATTTTATTTTATTTTTTATAAAGATTTTTTTTATTTTTTGACCGAGAGAGACACAGCGAGAGGGGTAACACGAGCAGGGGGAGTGGGAGAGGGAGAAGCAGGCTTCCCGCCGAGCAGGGAGCCCGATGCGGGGCTCGATCCCAGGACCCCGGGACTATGACCTGAGCCGAAGGCAGATGCTTAACGACTGAGCCACCCAGGCACCCCTGCTCTTTATTTTTTGCTTCTAAGTTCACCAAAGCTCACTTCCAGGTCTGGAGTAGGTCAAAGCAGAAAACTTCTGTGAGATTTAATGAGTGTCCTCAGCTTCTCTGGCCAGTAGGTCATAGTGGGGTGGGGGGATAGGTGGGCAGAACAGAAACTCCATCAAAACGTGGATAAGGCAAAACAAATACAAATAACAACCTGGATCAGGCCCGTTCAGGCATTCTATTCTCAGATTTTAATAAGTGATATAATGGCAACTGACATCTTAATAATAACCTCTTTCAATGCATCTTTTCTCTTGAGTTACAGGGCTCCAATTTGTAGTTGTTGCCTTCTAGATCTGGTACAGATAATGCACTATCATCTTGAGGACTCACTTCACCTATTTCCTTACTTGGGTATAGTTTCCTATAATCCATACCTTCTTCTTTCTTGGTTTATACTCTTTTTTCTCTTTTTGATTTAGCATGTCCTCCCTCCCTTAGTTTCTTAAGAAAGTGTGCATGGAAGGTAAGGTTTTTGAGAATTTATGTATATTTCTTTCCTTTTTAAAAAAAGATTTTATTTATTTATTTTGACAGAGAGAGAGAGACAGCGAGAGAGGGAACACAAGCAAGGGGAGTGGGAGAGGGAGAAACAGACTTCCTGTGGAGCAGGGAGCCTGATGCGGGGCTCGATCCCAGGACCCGGAGATCATGACCTGAGCCAAAGGCAGACGTTTAACGACTGAGCCACCCAGGTGCCCCTGTATATTTCTTTCTTTCTCTTTTCTTTTCTTTTTTTTTTTGCAAGCACAAAGCAGTTTATTAAAGCAAAAGTACACTCTTAAGGTGTGAGAGTTGGCAGGTTCCACAAGGTGGAAACAGCCCCTTTATTCTTTTTTTTTTTTTTTTAAAGATTTTATTTATTTATTCATGAGAGACAGAGAGAATGAGAGAGAGAGAGCACATGAGAGGGGGGAGGGTCAGAGGCAGAAGCAGGCTCCCTGCTGAGCAGGGAGCCCGATGCGGGACTCGATCCCGGGACTCCAGGATCATGACCTGAGCCGAAGGCAGTTGCTTAACCAACTGAGCCACCCAGGCGCCCCAGCCCCTTTATTCTTGATGGACAGTTTGTCTGGGTATAGAATTCTAAGTAGGAAATAATTTTCCTTCAGAATTTGGAGGTATTGTTTTATTTTTCTCAGAATTCAGGGTTCAGCTTTGCTGTTAAGAAGTCTGAAGTCATTCTGATTCCTTCTCCTTTGTATATGGTTTTTCTATTCAAAAGTTTGGAGAATTTTGCCTTTGTGTTTGGTGTTCTAAAAGTTCATGCTGGTATTGTTGGTATGGGTCTGTTGTCATTCATTGAGCCAGGTCCTTGGTGGGCCCTTCAATCTGGCAATTTAGTTCCTTCACTTATCTTTCACGTTAGAGGATTTCCTCCTCTGGCAATCCTCGTTGCCCACTCATATTTAAGGGTGGGATAGCAAAATGGGGATTAGAAGCTCTCTGCTTTGGGGAAGACCTATTGACCATGAACACTGCTGAAAAGTAATGCAAGTAGGCTCTTTGTTGGGGAATTCTATCCTCACCCCATCCCACTCCATATCACTATTTTTAGGGATTTTTTTCCCCTTGGGCTAGTCATGTTCCTTAGAAAAGTCTTCTCCCATCTTATGTCTGAAAGGTAAGGCTTGATTTCCAGCATATGAAGAATTGGGACAGGTTGTGAGCATTTAGTGTGCCTACATTAATTAATTTCTGTTTTCTTACTAGAGTCTCCAGCTCATAGAGCTATGGATGAGAAGTGGTACACATCCACTTCAGTTAGGGGAGGGGGAGGGGCTGTCACCCAGTGGAAAAAGTCAGGGAAGACGATATAAAAGTGGTACTACTTCTCAAATAGCTTCCAACCTCCAAGTGAGATAGGAAACTAAAGGGACCCCAGGAAAAACTGCTTTTTTCAGTCCTTTTCTCCCTTCTCTTTTTTGCTAGGACCTACACCTCCTCCTGACACATGCCTTATAGAACAGATAATGTATATGTTCCTTGTAAAGGTCAAGGATTTAATGATTTCTTTGGAGTCTTCCAGCACAATAGATAACATCTAAAGAGTGACTGGGTAGGGTCATCATGAATGTGTTTTTGAAGACCAATGACTCATGAAGACCCCTGGCTCCAGGGCATAAGTAACTTATGGAGGACACCTAAATACTTATCTTTGTACCTGGATTACTGAGAAGATACGTGAACCAAACCAGAATCTTCAATAAAAACCCCAGACCCCAAGTAAAGAGGAGACTTCCTCTTCTTTCCTTCCCAAGTCTCCCAGATGCTCTGTCTATATCTGCATTCTCTCTCTGTCTTCAATGGTTTCTCTTTTTTTAAGATTTTTTTTTTTGGGAGGGGGCACCTGGGTGGCTCAGTTGGTTAAGCGACTGCCTTCAGCTCAGGTCATGATCCTGGAGTCCCGGGATCGAGTCCCGCATCAGGCTCCCTGCTGGGCGGGGGGTCTGCTTCTCCCTCTGATCCTCTTCCCTCTCGTGCTCTCTGTCTCTCATTCTCTCTCTCAAATAAATAAATAAAATCTTTAAAAAAAAAAAAAAAGATTTTTTTTTTTTTTTAAATTTTAGGTGATCTCTACACCCAATGTGGGGCTTGAATTTATAAACCTGAGATCAAGATCATGCTCTACTGACTGAGCCAGCAAGGTGCCCCTCTGTATGTCTTCAGTAAACTCTGCTGTCACTTTCTCTGCTCATGTTTAACTTTTATCCTGCACGAAGTCAAAGACCCTCTTGGCTGGTCCTGTGGGACCTCCTCTGGGTCCTCCAATCCAGCCAGCCTGCATCACAACCATTTCCCTTATTTTAGTCCTCCTACATCTTCACTCCATATCCAGAGGATTTTGCAATACCACTAAGTTAGCATTTGGTTTTGTCAGGCCTGCCAAGCCCTTTAATACTGCTTTCTAGCTTCCAAAATTCTTTTGCTATTGCTTCTTCTCCCTCTCTCCCCATCCTTATGAGTTTTTGTAGAGTTCTGGAAGGAGTTAGATAAGATATGTCTGTTCAATCTATCATTTCTACCTGGAATTGACTGTCAAACATTCTAAAAAACTAAGATTCATTTGTCTAACAACTATTGAGTGCCTACAATATTTTGGGCACTTTGATAAATGCTGGAGATGAACTATGACTTATCTTCCATCATGATGATTGATGCGCTCAGGTAATGGTTTGAGAAGAAAGGTCCCTTGCCTTGAAGTCAGAATTTTATTTTATGATGATTACTCTATGCTGGGTTTACTTGGTCAGTTTCATAACTGATTCTGATTTTTTTTTTTAAAGATTTTACTTATTTGTTTATTTTAGAGAGAGAGGGCACGTGCACATACAAGCAGAGGGAGGAGCAGAGGAGGGAAGGGAAAGAATCCCAAGTGGACTCTACACCAAGCACAGAGCCTGATGCAGGGCTTGATTCCACAACCCCAAGATCATGACCTGAGCCAAAAGCAAGAGTCTGATGCTTAACCAGCTGAGCCACCCAGGCATACTCTGTAACTGATTTTGGTTTGAAACCACATCTAGAATCCTTGGATCATTTCTGCTGTCATCCCCCCATTCCCCCTCCCCACCCTAGCTGTCTTTCGAGTGGCTATATATAGGTTAATTTCCCTAAAGTCTCATTCCAAGACTGTATATTGGTGTCAGGGCTGATTTGCCTTAAAGACCAAAGTTCATCCTGAACACTGCCTGGGCAAAGATCAGGTGCCTCAGATGCTGATTGAAGATGGGTGTGCAGTTGTCCTAACAGAATCCTTATAGGCCTTTGATTGTGTCTCTGTTCCTGGTAGGAATTTATTCTAGATCTTGTCTTCAAAGTTGGGCAATAAGTTTTGATGATTACAATGGTAGAAGGATGCTAGGAGGGAGGTATGACATTTATTGAGTGCCTACTATGTGCAGGCAGTGGCCTTGGTACTTCACATTTAGTAAAACTCATTTAATTTAATATTATTCCATAATAAGTCAATGAGTATGGCACAATTCTCCTGGAACAAAGCAAATCAATGCAAACACCTGTCATTCTCTTTTCAGTCTCCTAACTCAGACTTCCTACTCCTGTTCTGTATTTCTGTGTTCTATTTTACAAAATCTCTTGAAACCAGACATATTTACACAAATCACATGCATATGAGGGTGTGGATATGTTGATAACCTTAGTCCACCTCATTTTTCTATTTCCAAGAGATGAACTGCCTACATCTAGACAAGCCCACCCCAGTGCTTTGATGGCAGGTCCGGGGCCCCGTGGAACAGGAAGAGGTCCCATGCGGACCAATCCCCATGGGCTCGACAGGTACTGGTGTTTTTGCCTGACATGCTGAGTCTATACATGAAAGATTATATTTGAGAAACCTTTCTTTTGGTCCCCAAACTTTGTCCTGACCCCGAAAGGATGCATAGCCTTGCTTGAATGGATTGTGTCATTTGATATTTCCAGCCCTGCTTACTGATCAGAGTCCAGGATGAATTGGAAAAGAAAGAAAATGATCTCTGCTTGTTACTGGTATCTTACATTGACAAGGAACTGAAAGATCTCTGGACTTCTTAATCTTGTGCCTTGAGTTAGGAAAATCACACATTTAGGACAGCTGTAAGTAATAATGTTATTAACAATAACACCTTATTTTTGCATAGTTTTCAGGGGTTACAAAGCATTGTTACACATACTAGTTCCTCTAAATAGCCTTGAATTTGGTTTTCTTTATTACTGTGTGATTCATAGATTACTTTGTGAATATATTAATGACTAACATAATAAACATGTTTTATCGACCAACAATTTCCTAATCTCAATTTAAAGGTATAGTTTTTATACCTTTATATCCCCCATCCTCCCTCTTCCCGCTATAATAGCACCAGATGGGTTAGCCTGGTGGTGGGTATTGAGGAGGGCACATTCTGCATGGAGCACTGGGTGTTATGCACAAACAATGAATCATGGAACACTACATCAAAAACTAATGATGTAATGTATGGTGACTAACATAACAATAAAAAATTTTTAAAAATCTGTAGAACAAGGAACTGTGGCAAACAAGCTCTTTGAACCTTTAAAGCAACACCTTAATACAGAATGGTAAACTCTCAGGGAGGGAAGAGATGCTGAAGTCAGCAGATTTAACCTCTGTCTAATCCTGTTCTACATTCAAATATCCTCCTCCCCTCCCCCTGGGGAGGGCTTTGTTCTCTCCAGAAAACATTTTGCATTTCCTAGATAGGGGATTGCTTCTGGGGCTGGAGGGCAATTTAGTGCAGGAGGTGGGAGAGTAAGAGGCAGTGGATGAGTTGGAAAAAGAGGAGAGAAGGTTGAGAAACAGGAACTGCCTTAGGGAGAGAAGACGGAAGGCACTGACCCTCACCAGCAGCCCAGCACAGTTGGCATTGTGGAATGCATGGAGGGTTAAAAATGGACTTCACCCTTGTGGAGTTTACCTCAGGGTGCAGGAGGAAGAGCCTTTCACATAAGCAGTTAAACGTAGGGTGTGCCAGTAAGTCACCCTTTGAACTCTGAGAAGTTGACTAATAAAATAAAGGCAAATATGATGACAGTGGATGCAAATACTTTTAAAGGACCAGAACAACTAGTAGGCCAGGTGTGATTTGTCTAGAGCAGAACTGGAGATTTCACTTAGCTAAGCAAGGAATTTACTAACCAATCAGAGGGGTTGCAAGTTAAGACCCCAAAAGTAAGTCTGAGTGGGTCTTGGGCTCCTAATCCCATTCTAAGGATCACCCAAATTCAGCATGCAGAGAAGTTCCCCGGTGGGGAGAGGGCCTCATAGGGGCCTGGAAATTCCGTACCCAGGACTGCCCACTACCCTTTGCTGTGAGTCCACCCTTAACAACAACGCTCTGCATGTTACTTGGTGTTGAAGGTGCATCTCCTCTGTGAAGTTCCCCTGAGCATGGTCCCGCACCTTCCAGGTAGAGCTAACCACTCCTTCTTCTTGTTCCCCCAAACTAGATTTGTCTCTTGGTAGGTGTTGAGCCAAAAGAAGCAACCAAGCCAAAGAATGGGAAAAGGAAGGCTTTTACTTACAGCAAGTAAAGGAGAACACCAGGGATCTTTCCCAAAGCAGTGTCTCCCCAGTAGCAAAATCAGGGAAGTTTTAAGCTAAGGGTTCATGCATATTCATGAAGGAGCTTGTGCAATGGCGAAAACAGCATGGAATTGGAGCAAAGGTCCTCTTAGGATGACGTAGTCCAGATCAAAGTCACCAGGGCTGGCAAGAGTGAACATCATCAATTTGAGGAAGGGACAGGTGGGGCTAGGTAGGCAGAGATAGGTAGGGGGCTATGGGATCAGGCTCACAAAATTCAAAATGTGGGAGATGAAAGGAAACCAGAGATAAGGGAAAAATCCAGACCATCCAGTCCTAGGTTGTCAGAGGTGGGGTCTTGTTATAACAGCTGTTTGACCAACCAAGAATCAGCAGACCCTAAAAAGGAAGTAAGCCATTGAAGTTGTTATCACTAGTCCTTACTCAATGGTGCTATCAATAGAGATGTTGAAAAGATTTAAGTTGGGGCGCCTGGGTGGCTCAGTTGGTTAAGCGACTGCCTTCGGCTCAGGTCATGATCCTGGAGTCCCTAGATCGAGTCCCTGGATCGAGTCCCTGGATCGAGTCCCTGGATCGAGTCCCGCATCAGGCTCCCTGCTCGGCAGGGAGTCTGCTTCTCCCTCTCCCACTCCCCGTTTGTGTTCCCTCTCTCGCTGTGTCTTTCTCTGTCAAATAAATAAATAAAATCTTCAAAAAAAAAAAAAAAAAAGAAAAGATTTAAGTTCCCTGATTAGCTTTCTATAAAAGACCATCCCTAAAAGCCTTCAGTGGCAACTCTGTCGGGACCCTTCTCACTCTTGAGAGCTTTTTCTGTATCCTTGTTTAATAAACTTCTATGGCTTTACTCACTCTCCTTTGTCTGAGAGATTCATTTGACTCTGCGAGACAAGAACCTCGCTCTCCAGCATCAAATTCTCTGGCTCCTGTGGGCCTGGTGTCTGAGTGCTTAAAGGGGTTTCGATCCTGCCGAGATTACTCAAGAGTGTGCAGCAGGTCAGTCTTCACTTTTGAGTATGATTAGCTTCTCTCTTGGCCTGATAGTGGCTGCTTGTTCTTCCATTCTTTCCCAAGATGGCTGGGGGCCCAAAATGACTTATGTTGAGAAAGCTATGTCTGTCTTTGTTTTTTGGGGGACTCCTAACACTTTCTGCTCACAAGAGCCTCCCTTGAGATATTTCATTCCTCATTCTTGAGGGGTCACAGGCTGGGCGGAAGTCAGTCTTCTGTAACTGCTTCCTGCTGAGATTGGGTGTTGTGGTCTCTCTAGTTAAAGAAGTGAAATTCTTCTCCTGCTGTTCAAGCTAGATAAGCTTTTTATTATCCCCTGGAGTGTTCCTTAAAGGTTGTTTAAAGAACAGTTTGAAGTTGAATTGGTTACAATCAGGAAGTGACAAGTTTACTAAGAGTTTGGAGATGCAGGGGTCAAATAGTAAGAGTACATCATTCCCAGTACTTCAGGGCAAGTTACATTTGACTCTTCTTAGGAATTTAACTCTCCCTGGTTAACTGGATTTTCGCAGAGGAGCTTGAGATCTGACACCAGTTCACAGCTGTGGTCTGTTTGGTCCCCTTCTTTGTTGCCCGAGAGGGGTTCAGCTGCCTTTTTTACTTTGGAATGGTGGATCCAAGGTGTTATTCCCTGTAAGGTAAAGAAAGAGTGGGTGGTTAACCACACTAAATAAGGCCCATTCCATAAAGGCTGTAGTTGATCTGAGGGGGTACCTGTTTTCCATGTCTTTTGATACACCCAGTCTCCTGGTTCATAAGGATGACTTTTTATTTCTGTGGGGGCTGGAAAGCTTAGGTTGGCATGGTGGCTCAGTCCAGTCACAACTTTCCCTACCTGTATTATATGTTTAATAGTGTTTTCTATTTCCATGTCTACTTCAGGCCTATGGGTGGGGAAAGGATTCCTAGGCATACATCCTTTCAAAAGGACTGAGTTTTAACTCTCCTATGGGGGCTGCCCTCATGTGGGTTAAAGCTATGGGCAGCTTCTTTAGCCGTTTTCCCATGATTCTCGGCATAATTTGGCCAATGTCTTTTTTTTTTTAAAGATTTTATTTATTTATTTGAGAGAGAATGAGAGAGAGAGAGCATGAGGGGGGGAGGGTCAGAGGGAGAAGCAGACTCCCCGCTGAGTAGGGAGCCCGATGCGGGACTCGATCCCAGGACTCCAGGATCATGACCTGAGCCGAAGGCAGTCGCTTAACCAACTGAGCCACCCAGGCGCCCTGGCCAATGTCTTTTTTAAGCTCTGGTTAGCTCGCTGTTTTTCCTGAAGACTGGGGCCTCCAGATAGCAGGCATTTTTGGTTTCCATTTTATACCTAAGGAGCAAGCAACTTTAACCATCACTTTGGGGGTAAACGCTGGTCCAGTGTCACTCTGAACTGTTCAGGATAGCCCAAAACTAGGATTAATACTGTATAGAAGGGCTTTAACTACTTCTGTTTTTTTCTCTTTTGCAATGAAAAGCTTCAGTCCAGCCAGTGAAAGTGTCAACTAGGATCAGGAGATTCTTTTCTTTTTTAAGATTTTATTTATTTATTTGAGAGAGAGAGAGAGAACAGGAGCAGCGGGAGGGGTATAGGGAGATAATCTCCAGCAGACTCCTTGCTGAGCCTGGGGCTCAGCCCTGGGCTGGATCCCACGACACATGAGAGGATGACCTGAGCCAGAACCAAGAGTCCGATGCTCAGCTGGCTGAGCCACCCATGTGCCTGAGGGCCAGGAGATTCTTGAAGCTGTCTGATGCGGGAGGCATCACAGTGAAAATCTATTTGTCAGTCCTCCCCCAGTTGGGTGCCCCCAAGTTAAAGAGCCCTTCTTAATGGTGGGGCAGAAGGCCTGGTGTTAGCTTTGGGGTTTTTTTGCAATATGCACATTAGCTCATGATTTTTTCAATTAGGTGTCTTAAGCTGGGTGTGTTAATTATTCTCATCAGCGAGCTATACATTGTCTCTTCCATCATGAGTGGAGTCACGGGTGCTCTTAACAATCGTCCATCCCAGACTTAGAGGCACCCATATTTTGCTGGCCTTATTGATCCACCAGGCTTTCGAGATTGAAGTCCTCTTGTAGCCCTTTGATTGTGTCTCTCATAGGTCCTTAGGGGAGTAGTCTGGTCTAAATCCACATGGAGAACTGAGGGAATAAGTGGGAATTCTAAGGCTTCCCTTTCTCAGGCTGCACTTTTGGCAGCCATGTCTACCAGGCTCTTGCCTTTGTCCTCTTCATGTTCTCCCTTTTGTTGTCCCCTCAGTGAATCACAGCTATTTCCTTGGGTTTGTGGATGGCTTCTAGGAGCCAGAGATCTTTTTGCTATGTTTGATTTATTAGCAACTGAGTAGACCTTACTCTTTCCAGATAGCCCCAGGAGCGTGTATTACCGAGAAGGCATACTTTGAATCAATGTATATAGTAACAGCCTTTCCTTCCCCTCACTCTAAGGCTGGAGTCAGCCTTCTCAGCTGAGATTCCTGGGGACATGCTTTTGGCTTCTGTCCCTTAATGCAGGGAGACCATTGCATAACCAGCCTTATGTTTGCCTCTCTCCATAAATCTGCTTTCCCCACAAACCATACCTCATCAGCATTAGGTAAAAGGTCACTTTTTAGGCCTTTTCTTTTTTTTTTTTTTTTAAAGATCTTTATTTTATTTATTTGAGAGAGAGAGAGCACAAGAGGAGATAGGGTCAGAGGAAGAAGCAGACTCCCTGCCGAGCAAGGAGCCTGATGTGGGACTCGATCCTGGGACTCCAGGATCATGCCCTGAGCTGAAGGCAGTCGTTTAACCAACTGAGCCACCCAGGCGCCCCTAGGTCTTTTCTACTGGAATATACCAGATCAATGGTTTTTTGTTTGTTTGTTTGTTTGTTTTTAAAGATTTTATTTATTTATTTGACAGAGAGAGACACACAGTGAGAGAGGGAACACAAACAGGGCGAGTGGGAGAGGCAGAAGCAGGATTCCCGCGGAGCAGGGAGCCTGATGCGGGGCTCGCCTCCAGGACCCTGGGATCATGACCTGAGCCGAAGGCAGACACTTAACTACTGAGCTACCCAGGCGCCCCCAGATCAATGGTTTTATTACAGCTAATGGGCAAGTGGGCCCTGAGAGGATGACAGCAAAGTGGCAGGATTCAAAGCTGGATACGACTTGATAGGCAGGCTGGGGGTATCTAGCCTCAGGGCTTGAAATTGGCCTAGTTTGCCATCTGTTAGCTAATTATGGCCTTTGGCATTCAGATTTTGTCTCACTTGATGAGGAGCCCTTACTATTAAAGACTGCCCCATAGTAAGTTTTCTGCCTCTTTTATTAATAAGAAAATAGCCGCCACTGCCTGCAGGCCTGGTGGCCCGCTAACTGTTTTGAAAAGTCTGTTACGACTCTCCTCATATGTCCCCACATTTGGGTGAGGACTCCCAAGGCTAGTCCTTGTCTCTCATGGATGGATGTATGGTTCAAAAAGCTTTGAGAGGTCAGGAGGGCCCAGAGCAGGGGTGTTATGTAGTAGTCCTTTTAGTTTTTAAAAGGCTTGATCATTTTGGCTGTCCCACTCAAAAGGGTCAGTTTCCAGTCCTTGCAATTGTTCATGAAGGAGCTTTGCAATTAAAGTTGGGAATCCATATCTGGCAAAATCCCACTATTCCCCAAAACCCCTCAACTGCTTTTGAGCGCTGTTATATGCCTTGCTTTCTGTCCTCTGGGGGTCTCCTCTGTCCTTCAGAGATCAAGCATCCTAAGTATCTGACCTCTGTCTTAGATATCTGGGCCTTTTTCTTTGAGACTTTATATCCCTCTTCTGTTAGACAGTTTAGAACCTCTATTGTATTTTGATCTGAGTTCTCCTTTGTTGGGCCAGCCATAAGAGTGTCATCAACAGGGCACCTTGGGTGGCTCAGTCGTTAAGTGTCTGCCTTTGGCTCAGGTCATGGTCCCAGGGTCCTGGGATTGAGCCCCACATCGGGCTCCCTGCTCCGCGGGAAGCTTGCTTCTCCCTCTCCCTCTCCCCCTGCTTGTGTTCCCTCTCTCTCTATCAAATAAATAAATAAAATCTTAAAAATAAATAAATTAATTAATTAAATTAAATATTAAAAAAAAAGAATGTCATCAACATACTGGGGGACTGTCCCCCTTTCTAAGTGTAATCCTCTCAAATCTTCACTCAAAACCTCTCCAAAAAGTGGGAGAGATTTTAAACCCTTGGGGCAGAACAGTCTAGCAATACTGCTGCTTTTTTTTTTTTTTTTTAAGCTTTTTTTAGTTATTTGTCAGAGAGAGAGAGAGCACAAGCAGGGGCAGTGGCAGGCAGAGGGAAAAGCAGACTCCCCACTGAGCAAGGGGCCCAATGTGGGACTCCAGGACCCTGGGATCACGACCTGAGCCGAAGGCAGACCCTTAACCAACTGAGCCGCCCAGGTGACCCAGTACTGCTCCTTTTGATACAAGTCCGGGTCTTCCCATTCTAAAGCAAATGGTTCTTTTGAGCCCTCATCTAGGGGTATAGAGAAAAAGATATCTTTAAGGTCCAGAATGATATAAATCCTGTTACCTCTCGGGAGGTGAGTGAGCAAAGTATAGGGGTTTGGGACCAAGAATGGATATCCTGTGTAGCCTCATTTATTGCCCTAAGACCTTGGACAAATGGATATTCTTCTGTTCCTGTTTTTTTTTTAGGTAATTTTGGAGTGTTACACAGAGATTGGCCAGGTCTTATCAAGCCTTGTCTTAGCAATCTATTGCAAGTTCTATTTCTTTCTTTGTCTTCAGTCTAAGGGGGTATTGTTTTACTTTTGGCCAGCAATCCATTGAATTTCTTAAAACCTTTACAGGTTGGGCATTCACAGCTCAGCATATTTTCTCTCCCACCTAAACTTCTGGTCTCACTTAAGTATGTGGGCAGGAGTAGGTTCTAGCACAGGAGGATCCTCATTAAGGAATGCCAGAGTGTAGCCCTCTGTGATTTGGGCACATTTATCTCAACTCTACATTGGTTTAGATGCATAGTGGCTCTGAACTTGACCAGCAGATTTTTCCTTAACAGAGGGATCAGGCATTCCAGACCATACATGGAGTGTTTTAAAGTTTTTTTTAAAACTGTTTCACAGGTCAGAGGTCAAAAAAATTTTCTTATATTTCCCTTTCCTGACACCTCCTTGATGTTGCATTCTCTCTTGGAGAGGGGGCCCTTCTGAATAGTCAACACTGAGAATATAGCACCAGTATCCAGCAAAAATTCAATTGGCTCTCCCACTATATCTAAGGTGACCCAGGGCTCCTGTCAATATTCTTCCTCAGTCACCAGGAATTGAAAGGAAGAAGGTTTAGCTTGGGTCTTTCCTACCTGGGGACAGACGGGGTATCTCCTCTTCCAATGTCCCTCCTTTTTACAGTATGCACATTGGTTGGGTCCCAGCTGGGACACCTGGGCTGATCTGCAGTGGTACTGTCCACAGGGCAGCCTATTTCTTCATCTTTCTGTCTTCTTTTATTCTTCTGCCACATCCTGATTTTTGAAGACCCTGAAGGCCACCCCAACCAGTTGGGAGGTGGGGGTGTTAGGTCCTACTGCAATCTTTTGAAGTCTGCGGTAAATATCTGGAGCGCCTTGAGATAAGAGATAGGAGTTTACTACTGTAGCATTTCCTGGGTCCTTAGAGTCCAGGGTGGTATATTGCCTAAGGCATTCACTAACTCTTTCCAAAAAGGCAGATGGATTTTCATCCTTTCCTTTAGTATGTTCCTTACCTGGCCTCAGTTAACTGGTCGAGCCACTGCAGCCTTCATACCTTTGAGGAGCAGGTACTTATAATGTTCCAGCTTTTTCCTGTCCCCCCAGGCATTTGGGTCGCAGTGAGGATCAGTGGTTGGCACTGACAGCTCAGCAGGTCTCCAAATAACACTGTTTGGCTGGGTGTCATGCTGCTTGTCTGCTTCCTCCCTAGCTTTGGGCAGGGCAATTGCCTTCTCTTCCCCTGTAAGTAGGGTAGTTAATAGGCTTTGACTGTCTCAGTAAATGCTGTTATCGTTCATAAAAATAGTGTTCATCAGGTTAACAAAACCCTCTGGGTCAACCCTAAGTCCTTGAGTATTTTGCTTCCAACCATACAGGTTAGAGGTAGAGAAGGGTAGGTACATGCATAATGATCAAATTTCCTTCTGGGACCTGCCTCGGAGGGCATACATTCTGAGTCTGATAAGAATGGCCACTCCTAGGGATGCCTGGGTGGCTCAGTGGGTTAAGTGTGTGCCTTTGGCTCGGGTTGTGGTCCTGGGGTCCTGGGATCGAGTCCCGCATCGGGCTCCTTGCTCAGTGGGGAACCTGCTTCTCCCTCTGCCTGCCGCTCCCCCTGCTTGTGCTCTCTCTCACGCTCTCTCTCTCTCTGACAAATAAATAAAATCTTTAAAAAAAGAAAAAAAGAATGTCCACTCCTAGTACTGGCGAGGCTGAGCACTGGGAGCTCATCATTAGGTTCTCTTTTCCCTGAGTAAGGTGGAGGTGGTTTAGGTGGATCAGGAGAATAAACGGAGTGGATCCAGTGCTGACTTGGGATCTGGAGGGGATGGACTTGCAGGTGGGGCTGAGGGCTGGGGACCTGTTCCAAATCCCCGGGGCAAAGGGAGCTCTAAGGGGTCTTCAAGGTGTTCTTCCCAAACAGGGAGCATGATCTTATTCCCTGGGCTAGATAGTTGAATATACTTACGCCCATATTTCTTCTGCATTTCCTTACTTTGGCATAGGGCCATAAAGCATTGTCCATAAGGGATCTCATCCCATTTTTCTTCCTTCCTACAAAGTAGATTTAATTAGAGTATGGTATTATAATTTAACAAGACATTTTCTGGCTATTTCTCCTGGTCTTCTAGCAGGTATCGTGGCCAAGCAGTATTACAAAAAAAAAGCAAGTTGTTTCTTTGTCATTAGGGTATATCCAAAAAAGCTTCTAATGACTCAGGATGCACCTCAATGGGATACGGAGGGGATTGATGTCCGATTCCCCATATCCTTAGATCTCTGTTAAAGATTTGTTTCTAACCAAGAGGTCTGCAATAGGGTTAGTAGAGACACAGATTTGGCTATTCTTAGCTCACTGAAAATTTGCTTCTCTAGAGAGTTGGTAAGTAAGCTCTTTCAATTGATAATTTAAAAGTACTCATTCAGGGGACGCCTGGGTGGCTCAGTCATGAAGCATCTGCCTTCGGCTCAGGTCATGATCCCAGGGTCCTGGGATTGAGCCCCGCATCGGGCTCCCTGCTCAGCAGGAAGCCTGCTTCTCCCTCTGCCTGCCACTCCCCCTACTTGTGCTCTCTCTCTCTCTCTGACAAATAAATAAAATCTTAAAAAAAAATAAAATAAGGGGCGCCTGGGTGGCTTAGTTGGTTAAGCAACTGCCTTTGGCTCGGGTCATGATCCTGGAGTCCCGGGATCGAGTCCCGCATTGGGCTCCCTGCTCGGCGAGGAGCCTGCTTCTCCCTCTAACCCTCCCCGCTCTCATGTACTCTCTCTCTCTCTCATTCTCGCTCTCTCAAATAAATAAATAAATCTTTAAAAAAAAATAAAATAAATAAAATAAAATAAAAGTACGCATTCAGTTGCTCAAGTATGCCAAATCGGCACCTCTCTACAGACAATTTCTAGATAGATAATCTCCAGGACCTGAGATTTATCTCATTGAGACCTTCAAGGATTAGGCATCCCTGATCAGCTTCCAGGACTTGGGAAGACAAGGATGTCTTACAATCCCTCAGATTCTCCAAATGTACCAGACTATATAGCTGTGCAGACCCTGAGTCCTTCCTTTACCCACTTGAGATAGGGGCAGAACCCTAAGGTCAATTTGTGGGGTAATTGCCACTCACGTTTCTGAAGGGACTCTCTAATTAAAATGTCTGGAGTGGCTGCTGAGACTGTTCAGGGAGTCTAGACGCACAGATCCGACAAATCAGGCTCCAAGAGGGATTCTCTTATGACTTTCCCTGCAGGTTCCCTAACAACATAGACGAATTTGCACAGCTGAACTCCCACTGCCACTGCCCACTGTGTTGCCTGTGGGAGATGGAGAAACTCAAAGGGGTGAAGCAAGAGGTCCCATCTGGGTTGTCAAATTTATTACCTGAAACTGGGTAAGCCTCTTGGTAGGTGTTGAGCCAAAAGACACAACCAAGCCAAAGAATGGGAAAAGGAAGGGTTTACTTGTAACAAGAACGGGAGAACATCAGGGATCTTTCCCAAAGCAGTGTCTTCCCAACAACAAAATTGGGAAAATTTTAAGCTAAGGGTTCATGCATATTCATGAAGGACCTTGTGCAATGGGGAATACAGCATGGAATTGGGGCAAAGATCCTCTTAAAGTGACTTAGTCCAGATCAAAGTCACCAGGGCTGGCAAGGGTCAGCATCATCAATTCTCTGGTTCCTGTGGGTCTGGTATCTGAATGCTCAAAGGGGTTTTGATCCTGCAGAGATAACTCAAGAGTGTGCAACAGGTCAATCCTCACTCTTGAATACTATTAGGTTCTCTCCCGGCCTGATAGCGGCTGCTTGTTCTTCCATTCTTTCACAAGATGGTGGGGGGCCTAAAATGACTTTTTTTTTTTAAGATTATTTATTTATTTATTTATTTGACAGAGAGTGTGAGAGAGCACAAGCAGGGGGAACAGTAGAGGGAGAGGGAGAAACAGGCTCCCCGCCAAGCAGGGAGCCCGATGCAGGGCTCGATCCCAGGACCCTGAGATCATGACCTGAAGCCGAAGGCAGACGCTTAACGATTTGAGCCACTGAGGTGCCCCCTCAAATGACTTTTCTTATGTCGAGAAAGCTATGTCTGTCTTTGTTTTTGGGGAGACCCCTAACTTTCTACTTATACCCTGTCCCCACATTATCGTGTACATACCTCTGTTATGGCCCGATAGTACCACATAGTATTTGTAGCACTCAATTTACACATGTCTCCCTTACCATATTGGAAGACGAGGAGCCATTCTTTGACATTTTTGTGTTCTCAGCGCCTCTGTCAGGTGGGTGGCTCTCAATATTTGAGTGACAGGATGAGTGAGTGAATGAATGGATGGATGAATGGATAAAGATTGAATAAATGAAAGGGTACATGCAGACTTAATAAGAGCAAAGACTTCAAGTCAACAGTGTGTACCCAGGGAACAATGGCAAGAATGACCTGCATGAAGCATGTATGGAGTGAGCCAAAAGAAAAGGGGCTAATAGACTTAGGCCAGGTAATGGAAGGCCTTGAGTGGCAAGAAACACTTGTCTGTTCATTCATTTTGTTCGACAAAAATTTGCTGTAAACTCTTTTGGGTAGTGTGGGTAATATAAAGCTACAGTCTCTAGCCCAGTTGTGGGGGAAAGGTTGCCCTCCCAAGAGCTACACTGAAAGGCAGACAGGGCAAGAGTGGCCAGAGAGCTATAACCAAGGAGCGTAGGAGTTAAGGGATCAATACATCACTTCTGGTTGTGCTGATGGAAAAGCGTCTGAGCAGGCCTTCAGGGTACGCGGACCAGCGGAAGGCGGGACATCAGCAAGGAAGCAGACACGGGGCTATGCAGGCATGGAGGGGAAGCCAAGAACGGCTCCCCAAGGCTGAAGCAAATTAGGAGACAGGCATAAGGTGGAAGATAAAGATGTAAGGAGAGGTTGGGTGACGGTTTGGAGGGCATTTTTTTTTTTTAAAGATTTTATTTATTTATTTGAGAGAGAGAATGAAAGAGAGAGAGCACAAGAGGGGGGAGGGTCAAAGGGAGAAGCAGACTCCCTGCTGAGCAGGGAGCCCGATGCGGGTCTCGATCCTGGGACTCTAGGATCATGACCTGAGCCGAAGGCAGTCACTTAACCAATTGAGCCACCCAGGCGCCCTGGAGGGCATTTGTTAGGCTAAGGCAGTTATAGTCGACTCCAGAGGAGCTGAGGAATGTGTGGTGACTTGCTGTGTGTTAGGGTAGGGCTAATTACCAGGAGTACAGACAACTGTCAGCCCAGCCCTGGATAAAAAGCCGAGGCAAATCTTTTTGACAGACCTACCTGAGGTTTTGAAATTTTTTTACTCCATAATTAAGTGTCAAATGCTGAGATTGTTTCTGAGGTTTATACCTGGTGTATGGTACGTGCTGGAAGGCTGGTTTGTACAAGCACGCCCTGGATGCCCCTATTAATCACTCTCTTGAGAATATAGATATCCTGTCGTCCCTCTATATTCACATCAAGCAGGGTACATAGAAAAATCATTGGAGGTCAGGGGCTCCAGGGCTGGCCAAGCCAGAGCATCTCCTTGGTAACCGAAGAATGTCTGGACCTGATCTCCTTGGAATGCTGGCCATTCAAGGAGGGAAAAGGCTGCAGAGAGTTGTTAGGCTAGTTGCTACAGTATAAAAGCTTGCTGCATGTACGTCCCAGCTGCAGATGCTTTGTTCGGTCTGCTGTAAGTTTCCCAATAAAACTATATCTTCCTTGCTGTCACTGGGTCATTTCTTTAGTCTCATTTCTTTGGTCCCATCAGCCACCCTTGGCTTAGAGTCTGCCAGTGTGCAACTCCACAATCGCTGAGCCACCCAGGAGGCCAGAGAAACTTGTGAGTACCGAGATGTCAGAAAGGGAAAAAGGGAAATCTGCTGGGGGATGTCCTGAGTTGGTCATCAACCTTTGTGTGGGGAGGGATGGCTCATGTAAGCCTCTTAAGTAAGTTCCCTAGACATAAGAAAGAGGCATCTGAGGGACGCCTAGATAGTTCAGTCGGTTAAGCATCCAACTCTTGGTTTCGGCTCAGGTCGTGATCTCCGGGTCGTGAGATCCAGGTCCCAGTCGGCTCCATGCCCAGTGCAGCATCCGCTTGAGATTCTCTGCCTCTCCCTCTCCCTCTGCGCCTCCCCTTGCTCGCTCTCTCACTCAAGTGAATAAATAAATAAATAAAACCAAAAAAAAAAAAAAAGAAGAAGAAGAAGAAAGAGGCATCTGAAGGGGAAATTCTGACTTGGTCATTGAAGTCCCTGTGGGGAGGGATGGCCCGTCGGTCAGATACTTGTGGACCGCTGTGTGCAGAAGGGATGCCCTGAAAACACCAGCCAGTCTAATGCACTCGTTGGAGAAACTGTGCTCTGTGGCAAGGAAGGGAAACACATGGTAGCCACAGTGGGCTGGCCTCTACCATGGGTAGTTCGGCCGGCCACCAAGGCTCGACCAGAGGCTGAAGGTCGTGTCTAGAGGTTAAAGGATGAGCTACGATTAGAAAAGGACGTGAAAATATCCACTAGCCTGATGACTTTGGGGCTGCTGGGCTAGATAGGAGAACAGAAGCTAGAGGATTTAGCCTGCTGTGTTGCAAAGCTAGGAGGACACAAGACGCCAAGGGTTAAGATCCCGGCAGATGTAACAAAGCCTGATTAGGGCACAAAGGGGTGGAAGCTCTAACAAGTGATGAAAAAATATTGTGGTAATTGATGAGAAAACAGACAAAATGCCCAGTGTTTTCTAACCCCTAATGAAAAGAAAAATTTTAAATGCAATTTCTCCCAAAACTCCTAGGAGAAAATTTGCATTCTTTCTTTGGGAGGGGCAGAGGGCGAGGGAGAAGCAGACTTCCTGCCAATCAGGGACCCTGATGCAGGGCTCAGCGCGGGACTAGATCCCAGGACCCTGAGATCTAAGCTGAAAGCAGACCCTTAACCAACTGAGCCACCCAGTCGACCCTAAGTCTTTTATTATTTAGAGGGTTACTGTTTTACCCTGACATCTTGGCAAAAAAGTGTTCCTACAAAAGTGCTTCGTTTTCCAGGAGATTCGTGGAAAAGACTTTGACAAGTGCAGGTTTTTGATAACTAAGATCAATTTGCCTTCATGTAGGAGGGACAATGATAAGCCTTTCAAGTGCCCTTCCAAGGCTACCTGCAGAGCCCCACAATATGTCATGGGATGGTAGCTGGGGACCTCTCCCTGTTCTCCTTTCCCACATCAGTGAGGTGAGCCCATTGCACTGAGGATATAATGTTAACATGTGAAGACTGCCTCTGCTGTGGGGCATCATGCAGGCTTTGCCAGAGCATCTAGAAGGGAGAGGATGGACAATGAACCCATAGGAAATTCAGGGCCCTGGCTTATCAGTCAAGTACTTGGGGGTTATCTGGTCGGGTAAGACAAAAGGTGTTCCTGCAGCAGTCATTGATAAAACACAGACATACCCATGCCCCACCACCCTAAAGCAGTTGCAAACTTTCCTCAGTCTCTTAGGGTATTGGCGTCCTTTTATCCCTCACCTGGTTTAATTGCTTTGGCCCTTTATAGATTGGTACAAAAGGGAGCCCATGGGACTGGTCCTCCAAGGAAAGCAAAGATTTGAACAAGCCAAGGTAGCTGCTAAACAGATCCAAGCCTTAGGCATTCTCGTACAAGGATAACCATGCGGCAGCCAGTTACCAAGAAGGGTTTGGATGGCGCTGTGGCAATTCCACAATTACAGAAAGGAGCTGAGACGTGACACAGTGTTTTAGAACAACAGCTGTGTGTTACTTACCATGCCTTACAGCAAGTAGAAGACACAACTAAAGGGATCCCAGTAACTGTTCCCACTCGGTAGCCTATAGCAGGATGGCTAAAGGATGCATTCCAAAAGCCCAAGCCAGGCAGCGCCCAGACCCAAGCTATAGTCAAATGGCATGCTTACTTGCAAGAACGTAGTACCCGACAGTCCGGTGCCTTAGTGGGGACCTGAACTCCATTCTTGGCCCCGTAACTTACGTTACTGCCGAAGAAGAGCCGTTAACTGAGTCAGCTGAGCCACCACAGCTGCCATCCTTTATGCAGGAAGGAGACAGACCCATCCCTGAGCACGCCTGGTATGGTGATGGCTCAGCAAGGGGCAAACTCTGCGCCATTGCCATTCAACCCTCAGCGGGAAATATCTGGATAGCCTGGCACTGGGCATAGAGGTCAACGAGCTGAACTTCGAGCAGCATGAATGGTGCTGCTCCATGAGCCTGACCCCATTATTATATGCACAGATAGCGGGGCCGTTTACAGAGAATTGACCATGTGGCTTCTCCAATGGGAGGCCCAGGACTGGATGGTGGTGGGGTACCCACTCTGGGGCAATGGCATGTAGAAGGACATACTCCAGCGTATACGAGATATGAACACCACTGTTTACCATGTAGATGCCCACACAGCATGCACCCCACCTGGTAATCAACAGGCTCATGAGTTGGCCCACCTCTGCCTCCTGGAAGATTTGATGACAGAGACATCACAACCTAGTAACACAAGAAGGTGGGACACAGAGGACAACAGACCTTGTGGGCCATTGCTAATAACTGGGGCTTACTGCGGTGTTACAAAGACTTTGTAACCGTCTGCTAACAATGCTCAACCTGTGCCCAGGAATAGCCATGACTTTTGTTGAGTGACACTGGACAGATAACAAGGGAGTGGCGCCCCATCCAGAGATGGCAGACTGACTACCTCGGTCCCCTGCCCCTCTCTGATGGTTGCTATTATACTTTGATGTGTACTGACACTTATTCAGGACTCCTGCAAGCCAACCCCGGTAAGCGTGCTACGCAGAAGGCTATCATCCTTGGTCTAGAATAGTCGTGTGCTGCCTATGAGGTGCCCACTGACACTGGCAGTGACCAAGGCTCCTACTTTACAGGACATGAAGTGCAAGAGTGGGCCAACACTCAGACATCCATTGGCATTTCCATCTACCATACAATCCCACTGCAGCTGGATTGACAGAACTCATGAATGGACTGTTGAAACAACTGGGACAAGAAATCCATTCACTGGCCTTTTGGACAAGCTGCGTGTTGATAGGACTTTAAATGAACAGGTACATTCCAATCAGTCGAGTGCCTATACTCTACTCCCTCAAGGACCTGATGTCACCCTTAGAAGAGAAGTTGACAGCATGAAGGAAGGATGTTTTCTGCTGTAGGTAAAGGCACAAAGTAACCTTTTATTGTCCTTGCCACAAGATCCATCTGCCTGGGAACATATAATTAGATGGCCCTGGAAATGGCAAAGAAGTCCACGATGGTTCCTGTTTTTGGCCTAATGGGGACTAGGAATAGAACAGGACCTACCCATCACCCCATTTCTTCACCCCACACCACCAAAGAATGAAGGTACACAACCCCAGGCCTCTCATGAAGAAAAGGACACTATCACATTCGCCTATGAAACATTGTTATACCCCCACTATCCTTCTCAAGTTTGCCCCACTGTATAACAGAGGGGAGGCCAATGATTGATTACTATCCACCTGGAGCCAAACCACAGTTGGGTGGTGTGATCTCAGAACAACACCACCTCCTGCATTCTATTAGACAATCACGACTTGCCTTTTGTGGTGCCTACTAAACAGCTTACATTTTGCGTTTAGATTCTACATAGGAAACCCATTCCCCCATTGGGCCCTGACCATGGCTTCTATACAGGATAAGACCAACTGTTGGGTATGTAGTGAACTCCCCCATCAGTGACTGTGGGCCTCCTCTGACAAGTCTAAATTGCCAATCTCGGCACTTGGAAATGCTTCTACACTTGGTATAACACCTCCTTGCTCCTACCTGGACTGACACTTGTTCCCCAGGTATCCAGGCTCCCCCTCCCAAAAGACATAAAGAAGAAAAATTTCCAATTGATATGAGAGCAGATAAATAAGACTCTGCCAATAGAATATGCCTTTTGGGATGGCCTGGGATAGTTAACCACAACCCAGGTACAAATTATGGGAGTAGCCCCATCATGCATAGAGCAGCAAAACAGGACCATAAATGCTACACGTCATAATATGGGGTGGATAGCCACATGGCTAAGGAGACAAAAGGTGCCTTCCCTTCTCCATGGGAGTGGCTATGGGCATAGGGTACCCATGGCTAGCTCTACTTACTCTATAACCAAACTGATGCTGCACCTGGGGGCACCCCTACCTACCAGGCTATATACCCCCACCTGCTTACAGGACAAATCTATCAATTGGGATGTGGTCAGGCCCTGACACAGAACCAAAAGAACATCTTGGTGGTTCTATCCCCTCTCCATTTTCTCCCCTTTTGTGGCCACCATCAGTGTAGATGGGAGTGTAGATGGCAGACAAACACACAGCTGCCACCTTTAATTCCACCTGTAAGGCAATCACTCTCCTTACTGAAGAGAGTTTCCAAACAAGACAGGTAGTTCTGCAAAATAAAGTGGCTCTTGATACGTTAATTGCAGCACAAGGAGGGGCATGTGCTCTCATCAAGACAGAATGCTGCGTGTATATACTGGCTATTCCCGCAACATCTCCCAAGCCAGAGCTAGTTTATTATTACTATTTTTTTTTATTGTGAAAGATTTTTATTTAGTATTATTCTTCAAGTTTATTATTTCACTTAAAAGTTGGTTGTTGGAATTCTATTTCTTTTTTTTTTTTGTAGTTTTAAATTTTATTATGTTATGTTAGTCACCATACAATACATCATTTGTTTTTGGTGTAGTGATCCATGATCCACTGTTTTCGTATAACACCCAGTGCTCCATGCACTACTTGCCTTCCTTAATACCCATCACCGGGCTAACCAATCCCCCCTCCCCCCTCCCCTCTAAAACCCTGTTTGTTTCTCAGGTCCATAGTCTCTCATGGTTCATCTCGTGGGGAATTGGAGGGAGAGATGAACCAGAGCTTGTTTAAAAACACACATTAAATGTATTGATTCCCTGACTACTGACCCTGGTAGTGCTCAGTTAAATCACTTGCTTTCTTTCTGGCAAAATGTTGTCTACAGTTTTTTAACCATTTGTGTTTTCCTATTATTTGGATGCTGTGGCTTATACTGTTGCTGTGGGATTTGGTTGCAATGCACCTTGCCATACTGGCCCCAGGGATATCTCAGAAGAGAATGTACAGGCCACTCAGGGTATAGTATGGAGAGTATGGTATGTGCTGGAAGGCTGGTTTGTACAAGCACACCCTAGAGAGAGTGAGAGCAAGAACACAAGCACGGGAGTGGGAGAGGGAGAAGCAGGCTCCCGTCTGAACAAGGAGCCTGATATGAGGCTCGATCCCAGGATCCTGGATCATGACCCAAGCTGAAGGCAGATGCTTAATGACTGAGCCACCCAGGTGCCCCTATAATTTTGGTTTCTAACTTTATATTTGCTTTCTACATAATTAAAGAGACTAATGCATTTATTAATTTAAGTTTTTTTAAACATTTTATTTATTTGAGAGAATGAGCGAGAGAGAGAGCACAAGTGGGGTGAGGGGCAGAGGGAGCAGACTCCCCGCTGAGCAGGTAGCCTGACGTGGGGCTCGATCCCAGGACCTTGGGATCATGATTGAACTGAAGGCAGATACTTAATCGACTAAGCCACCCAAGCGCCTTGAGACTAATGCATTTAAAAGAATTATTAGTTTGGGTGCCTGGGTGGCTCAGTTGGTTAAGCGACTGCCTTCAGCTCAGGTCATGATCCTGGAGTCCCGGGATCGAGTCCCACATCAGCTCCCTGCTCAGCGGGGGGTCTGCTTCTCCCTCTGATCCTCTTCCCTCTTGTGCTCTCTGTCTCTCATTCTCTCTCTCTCAAATAAATAAATAAAAATCTTTAAAAAAAAGAATTATTAGTTTGTGCTTTGGGCCACACAATGCATAAAGATGTAATTTTGTGTCATCAGTAGCTAAAAGGGTGGGGATGAAGCTGTAAAGGAATAGAATTTTTTGTATGTTGTTGAAGTTAAGCTGACAGAAATTCAAATTAGAGTGTTCTAACTTTAGGATGTTATGTAATCCTCATGGTAACCACAAGGAAAACAGGTATAGAATATACATAAAATGAAATGAAGAAAGAATTGGAATATTTTACTACAAAAAATAAACTAAGCACAAAAGAAAAAAGTAATGTAGGAAATGAGGGACAAAAAACCCCGATATGATATGAAAACAAAGAGCAAAATGACATAAGTCCCTTATCAGTAATTACTTTACATGTAAATGGATTAAGTTTTCCAATCAAGACAGAGATTGAGAGAATAATAAAACATAATCAGTAAAACCAGCTAACCAAACAAACAAATAAACATACACATGATCAACTGTATGTTACCTACAAGAGACTCACTTTAGGAGAAAATATTTGCAAATCATATATCTAATAAAGAATTAATATCTATAATATATAGATAATTCCTGCAACTTAACAAATATAACAAAAAATAATGATTCAAAAATGGCAAAAGACTTGAATAGACACTTCTTCAAAAAAGATATACAAATGACCAAAAAGCACATGGAAAGATGTTCAACATCATTAAACATTAGGGAAATGCAAAGCAAACTACAATGAGAAACCACTTCATACCTGTTAGGTTGACTATAAAAAAACCCGAGGAAATAACAGTGTTGCAAGGGTGTGGAGAAATTATAATCCTTGTGCACTAATAGTTGGTGGGAATTTAAAATTGTACAACTGCTGTGGAAAACAGTATGGTGGTTCCTCAAAAAATTAGAAATAGAATTACCATTTAATCCAGCAATTCCACTTCTGAGTATATACCCAAAAGAATTGAAAGCAGGGTTTCAAAGAGATATTTGTATACCCATGTTCATAGCAACATTCTTCCCAATAGCCAAAAGGTGGAAGTAACCTAAGTGTCCTTCAACAGATGAATGGATAAGCAAAATATGGTATGTACATTCAATGGAATATCATTCAGCCTTAAAAAGGAAGGAAATTCTGACATATGTACAACATGGTTAAACCTTGAGGACATTATGCTAAGTGAAATAAGCCAGTTACAAAAAGACAAGTACTATTTCCACTTACATGAAATATATAAAGTACTCAAAAATCACAGACAGAAAATAGAATGATGCTTGCCCAGGGCTGGGAGGCAGGAAGGAATGGGGAAGTACTGTTTCATGGGTATAGAGCTTTAGTTCTACAAGATGAAAAGAGTTTGGGAGGTGGATAGTAGAACAACATTATGATGTTGTTTAATACCAATGAATTGTACACTAAAAAATGGTTGGGTGCCTGGGTGGCTCAGGCGTTAAGCGTCTGCCTTCGGCTCAGGTCATGGTCCCAGGGTCCTGGGATCGAGGCCCGCATCGGGCTCCCAGCTCTGCGGGAAGCCTGCTTCTCCCTCTCCCACTTCCCCGCTTGTGTTCCCTCTCTCACTGTGTCTCTCTCTGTCAAATAAATAAATAAAATCTTAAAAAAAAATGGCTAAGATGATAAATTTTATGTTATGTGTATTTTGCCACAGTAGAAACAATTTGGAAAAAAAAAGGAATGAATTATTGACCCATGCTACAACATGGATGAACTTGAAAACATTATGCCAAGTGAAATAATCCAGTCACAAAAGGACAAATATTATATGATTCCACTTACATGAAGTACCTAAGTAGTCAGAAAATAGAGACAGTGGGCGCCTGGGTGGCTCAGTTGGTTAAGCCACTGCCTTCGGCTCAGGTCATGATCCTGGAGTCCCTGGATCGAGTCCCGCATCGGGCTCCCTGCTCGGCGGGGAGTCTGCTTCTCCCTCTGACCCTCCCCCCTCTCATGTGCTCTCTCTCTCTCTCTCTCTCATTCTCTCTGTCTCAAATAAATAAATAAAATCTTAAAAAAAAAAAAAGAAAATAGAGACAGAAAGTAGAATAGAGAATAGACAGAAAGCAGAATAGACAGAAAGCAGAATAGAATGGGGAGAGGTGGGAATGGGGAGTTGGTTAACGGGTACGGAATTTCAGTCTGGGAAGACGAAAAAGTTCTGGAGATGGATGGTGGTGACGGCTGCACAGCAATGTGAATGCACTTAATACCATTCAACTGTACGCTTCAAAACTTGACGTTGTGTGTGTATTCCTCAATTCACTAGCAGCTCTGAATCGAGAGACTTACTTAGGTTATCTTCTGCTCCCAAATTATGGGAGAGAGGGGAGAGCCCCTGCTAGAGATTCTTATTCCTTTGAGTGACTGTTAGGTACCTCTGGTATCCTCGAAAGACAGCCCTTGCCATGGTTGGGGAGGCAGACCTGAAAACAGTTTTATTTATTTTTATTTTTTTAAAGATTTTATTTATTTGTCAGAGAGAGGGAAAGAGAGAGAGAGGCAGGCAGAGGGAGAAGCAGGCTTCCTGCTGAGCAGAGAGCCCGATGTGGGGCTCGATCCCAGGACCCCAGGATCATGACCTGAGACAAGGCAGCCACTTTAACCTACTGAGCCACCCAGGCGTCCCAGGAAAACAATTTTAAAACAGCGCGAGAGAAGAATAAAAATGTCTGGAAAAGGCAAAATCCACATAGCCAGAAAGCAAACTGGTGGTTGCCAGGGCCTGGGGGAAGGGGAATGGGTAGTGAGTGTTAATGGGGATGGGGTATCTTTTGGAGTGAAAGTTCTAAAGTTAGATACTGGTGAAGGTTGTACAATCTTTTTTTTGTTTTTGTTTTTGTTTAAAGATTTATTTATTTATTTGGGGGGGGGCAGCACGGCACACACACACAAGCAGGGAAGGGGCAAAGGGAGAGGGAGAAAGAGAGAATCCCCAAGCAGACTCCCTGCTGAGTGGGGAACCCAATGCAGGGCTTGATCCCAGGACCCTGAGATCATGACCTGAGCTGAACTCAAGAGACGGATGCCACCCAGGTGCCCCAGTTGTACAATCTTATGAATGTATTAAAAACCATTGAACCGTATTCTTTAAATGGGTGAATTTTATGGTACCTGAATTATCTCTCAATAAAGCTATTATTAAAAAAAAAGAACATTTAAAACTAAAATAAAGAAGAGAAGCTAGAACCAGGCACACCTCTGGGGATTATAATGGGTCTCAAGGCTGCCAGGACTCGCTATTTGCCCTTCTCTCCTTTACCCTGTTGGTGGGGAACATGGCTCCTGACAGCTTCAAATTCATATCCTTCCTGCATGTGACCCAACAGGCAAGAGTGAGCTTCCTCCCCAAAGCTTCAGTAGAAAATTCTGAGTAGAGGCTTGGACTGACTTTGTTTGATTCCTGTGTGCATCCCAGCCTATCACTGAAATGGAGTGGGTGCTGGGGTTGGGGATGATCAGCTCAGCCTGGGTTACATGGGTCCCCCTGGGGCCAGGGGGCCTGGGGCTGTTGCCAGGAAGTGTTGAATAGCACAGGACAAAGGCAATAACCTCCACGCAAAAGCGAAAACTCTCATGTAGCTGTTCATTTGATTTTGGCTAGAACTCTGAGGATTTCTTGATTTAAGCTCCAAAAGCTTAAATATATGATTGGGTTCCACTTTAATGCATAAGAATTAATTCTGTCCCTACGGTGCACCTTAATTATGTCTTAATTATTTCTAGGTCACTGGCCCATAGTCTGAGTCCTTCAAAATGTTTAATTAATTAATTAATTAATTAATTTTTTTTTTAAGATTTTATTTATTTATTCATGAGAGACAGAGAGAGAGAGAGAGAGGCAGAGGGAGAAGCAGGCTCCCAAGGAGCAGGGAGCCCGATGTGGGACTCGATCCCAGGACCCTGGGATCATGACCTGAGCCGAAGGCAGACGCTTAACCATCTGAGCCACCCAGGCGCCCCAAAATGTTTAATTTAAAAGGTGTTCCTTTTTATCTTTAATATCTGTTTTTCTTGAAAGATTTTATGCCCTTAACTCCGAAATAGAAATTTCAATATCTGGAGGCCAGGCTTATGCTTTAAAAGGCACCCACAGTAGATCTGTGTTTGTTCCCCTAGAGACAAGGTAGTGACTTGGTCATAATGCATCAGCTGCTAAAATGTAGCAGTCCCATCAGTATCTGAACTTGGAGTGGGAGCACTGATGTCACTCCTGCTGGGTCAGGGCTGAAGAGTGAATGAGGGAGGATTTAATTGTTTATTTGTAAGCATCCAACATTACTTAGATCCTGTTATTGTTCTTTCATAAGCATCCAATATTACTTAGAATTGTATCCCCAAAATTCTTATGTTGAAGTCCTAACCCCCAGTACCTCAGAAAGTGACCTTATTTGGAGAGAGGGTCTTTACAGATGTAATCAAGTTAATGAGATCATTAGATCACATTTGGAAACAAACATTCACACAAGGAGAACACCATGTGAAGCTGAAGGCAGAGATCAGGGTGATGGTTCTACATGCGAAGGAGCGTGAAAGTTCCCAACAAACCACCAGAAACTAGGGGACAGATATGGAAAAGATTCTTCCCCACAGCAACTCTGCTAATAACCTCGGTTTCAGACCTCTAGTCCCTGGGACTGTGAGACAATAAATTTGTTGTTTTAGCCATCTAGGCTGTGGTCCTTTGTTATGGTAGCCCTAGCGAACTAACATGGATCCTTTGTAACAATGGTGTAAATTTAACTAACACTCCCAGGGTTGGAGAACACACCTTTCCCCTTGTCTCCTTGGCCTAGAAGCATGCCTCTCTCTGCCCACTTGAAGCTGTGCATCTTTACCTCCTCCAGCCTTACTCCCCTCCTATCTCACCTTCCAATCCTAATCCCCTTTTGCCTATCCCGCTATTCCCAGCCTCTCTGACATCTGTTCTGGATCCTCCCCTATTACCAATCCCCACAGTAACACCACTGTGTCACATCCTTATAGATCAAAGTCTAATTTGGAAGTCATCCTATTCCTGGTGTGGGCTGAATGCAGGTTTTCTAACACACTCCCAGAAAGCACTTAAAGGAAGAGTTCCTTGAAGGAGCAATGAGGGGGTGACATTCCCAAAGCCACACTGGGCAAGATTTAACCCCAAGTGAGAGAGGACTTCACATCACAGCCACTATCACCCCTTTGCAAAAACCACAGTGGGAAGGGGCAAAGGGAACTATCCTTCACCAAAGCTATCCTTCTGGGATTTTGGATAATTCATTTCTTCTGGCTTTGATTTCCTTATTATGGGAGTAAAACCAAATGGTTAAAATGTAGGACTTGAGATCAGAAAGATCTGGGTTCTAGAGGTAGCTCTGACATGTTCTGGTTGTGTGATGTTATGGAAGCTACTTAACTTCTGTGAGCTTCATCTGTATAAGAGGAATAATAATTTTTATATCCAGGGGTGGTTATGTGGATTAAATAAGGTAATAATAGTTATAGTTTTTGAAAACTAACACTTACGTACATGATACCATGCTGCAGGAAGAACCTCATTTAAAAATGCTTTCAAGGATCTAGGTATCCAGCAAAAACTTCTAGTATGGCAGAATAGAAGAGATAGGCAACCTACGGAAACATTTTTCTTCCTTATTCAGATATTTCGAATAAAAGCTACTATATCAAATATACTTGACTAAGAAGGATAAATCACAACAAAATTTAAGGGTCTATTCAATTTTTTAATACTCTAATTATGTTGTATTTTATATTTCTTGAAATAAAAATGAGTCTCTGTCGGAAATATTTCAGTTCCAATCAATTTTTATATGGTTGCACTTTGTAGTGGATTGTGCCTATTTACGTACAGTGCACCTAGACCTTAATTCAAACAATTCACTCACCATTACTCTACATCAGTGCTTCTCAACCAGGGACAATTTTTCCCACTAGGGAACATGTGGCAATGTTTGGAGACATTTTTGTTTGTCAGGATAGGACAGTCTCTCACAACAAAGAATTATCAAGCCTGAAATGTTGAGGTTGAGAAATCCTTCCTCCTCTCCCCACCCTCTCTCTCTGTATATAACGTATTTATATAAAACAAATGTATAAAAAGGATTTATATATAACATCTATAACAAATATAGAGATTTTTAAATATAAATATATAGACATGCAAATGTACAGTCCTCAAAAGAAACAGTGAAAGCGAGCTACATAATGAAAGAGAACTTTTCCAAAGAAAATGCTGATGGGGAGGGGAGGTGGTGAGGTTGAACTGTGTGTCAGAAGAGTCTGTCTGTGGAGTCAGGAAATGATCAGGACGTCAGGTTTCTGAGCAAGTCCGCCAACTTTCCAATCCATCTGCCAAGAGCGGAGCCCAATTCTGCCTCAGCCGAGTGACCCATCTGTGAGCCTTGGCTATTGGAGACAAAAGTGTTGCTATCTCTTGGTAGAGCTGGGCACAACTGCAGAGCAGGGCACACTAGCATTTTTGTTAGGAGTTGGCAAGTTCACAATTAGCCCAATTGTTTTGGAAAGTGTGCGAGTGCGCTCTTGCTTCATGTCATTAATGTCTGCAGTGTGCTAAGAATAAAAGGATGGCTGGGGGAGGGGCACACAAGTTTTAATTATTCAAATACATGCAGAATTATACAGCCTTAAAGACTCCATTTCTGAGGCTCCTTCCTGCAGCGACACAATGCATCGGATTCTACCAAGTACACAAAACAACTCCCTTGCTTTGAATTAGGAACTGAAAAGAGGTCCGTTAATTGTTTTGGGCTCCCAGGTGATCATTTGGTCATTCCTGTTGTGGGGGGAAAAAAAAAGAAAAAAGAAAGACAGAAAAAAGAAAAAATCGGAAACAACAAGACTGGACTGGTAAAATTCCCTTGGTCTACTCCACCACCTCTTTTTTTTTTTTTATTATATTGCATCAGCTCAGAGGCCGTCTCCCATTTTAAGTCCTATAGTTTGTGCAGCCACGTTTATCAACTGCTGATATCATTGCATTCTCTTCTTCTTCTTCTTTTTTTTTTTAGCTAAAATAAATATGTAGGGCCCTATTGTCCCAATACTAAAAGACTCACTTTGTGACAGGTTTACCTCTTACATCTTCAGAGCAGGATAATCATGTCAGGCCACCAAGATGCTATTTTGTGTTCAGTTTCCAGGCCAAGCAGTGAGTCGAAGTGGAATGCTGCTCAGTCTTATGCGTAGTAACCAGCACATATTTAACAATATGATACATAAACATATGTTAGAGATCTATAAATATAAAAGTAATTATAAATACATAAATGAGGATGAGGATTAACAGATTTTTTACGGGAGTGAGTCAGAGGTAGTATTTATGGTGAAGGGAGTAGATCAAAAGACTGTTCTCTAGCAACCTGTTAATAGAGTTTCAGGCTTTCAAGATTATAATCTAGTTAGGGAGATGAATTACAGTGATAGTAGAGAATTAATGATTGCTAAATAGTTTAGTCTTAATTATCATTGCATGGTAAGTTTATAAAAGGAAAAACAATTGGCTTTAGTAAATGCTTTACTCTGTGAAGCAATTAGAAATAATATGGGACGAATAATTCATATTATAGAAAACTAGTTAAGCTAAGGAGACTAAAGTGATATTACACACACACACACACACACAGAGAAACAACTCCCCTGAACAAGGGATGACAATCAGTCAAGAGCCATAATATGTGCTGGGCCCTGTGTCAGGTACTGGGGGCACCCAGTGCCCAGTGTATCATTCTTGCTTTGATGGAACTCACACAAAAGCATTTTAGGGAATTGATTTAGTTGCAGTCCATAGGACGGACAGGAATGGGGAGAATCTAGAGTCAAAGAGATTAGCTATGGGGCGCCTGAGTGGCTCATTCGGTTGAGTGTCCCACTCTTTTTTTTTTAAATTTTTATTGTTATGTTAATCACCATACATTACATCATTAATTTTTGATGTCGTGTTCCATGATTCATTGTTTGCACGTAACACCCAGTGCTCCATGCCGAACGTGCCCTCTTTAGTACCCATCACCAGGCTGACCCATCCTCCCACCCCCCTGAGCATCCCACTCTTCATCTTAGCTCAGGTCTTGATCTTGGGGTTGTGTGTTCAGGACCCACGTTGGGCTCCACACTAGGTGTGGAGCCTACATATAAAAGAGAGAGAGAGAGAGAGAGAGAGCAGCTATAAGGATGTGTTGGGAGATGATGAGGGCCTGGGCTGGTGTGGTGGTCTTCAAGAAAGCAGAGAAAAGTGAGTCTGGAAGGCACTGAAGTACTTGGAGCCTGGAAAACAGATTTGAAACCGAAGGAAGCAATAGGGAAGGCATGGCCATAGGAACAATGGCAGTGCCATCAACTGAAATGGGGCATTTGCAAAGGCAACCAAATTGGAAGAGTGGAGATTATGAATTTTTGAAGATATTGGACACGAGGTAGTGTCAGCATGTACATGTCGAAATAAAGAGTAGGAAGGTGGAACTATGGACCGATGCAAGATGGATAAGAATGAATGAATTCTACAAGAACTGAGGAGACACAGAGACAGAGAGAGACAGAGACAGAAGGGGTGGGGATTAGAGTCCTGGCCACATCACCCTCAGAGTTAGGAGTTGGAAGGGAGGAGAGAAGAATCAAAAGGAATTGAAAAGGTCAAGAAGAAGTAGGAAAATGTAGTGTCATTGACTCAAAGGGTGGAAAGAATTTGGAGTGGGTTGCCAGGGTGGTTAAATGCCACTGAGAGGCCACAGAGAATGAAAACCAAGATAAAGCCGTTCATTGTATAAGATTGCACTCTATAAAACAGGCTGTGGGTTTTTTGTTCTAAAATTAAATAAAGGGCGCCTGGGTGGCTCAGTCAGTTAAGGATCTGCCTTCGGCTCAGGTCATGATCTCAGGGTCCTGGGATCGAGCCCCACATCGGGCTCCCTGCTCGGCAGGGAGTCTGCTTCTCCCCTTCCTCTCCCTCTGGCCCTCTTGTGCTCTCTCTCTCACTCAAATAAGTAAATGAAATCCTTTAAAAAATTAATCAGATATTTATAAGCTCTGAAACAAACTATACATGCAAATGAACAATATCTAAGATTCAGTGACCCATAAGACTGAGATAACAGCACATTATAATCACATAGCACTTTTGTTTTCAAAGTACCTTCAAATACATTATTTCACCTGATCTTTTACACCATTCCTGGCATGATTATAGCTTAAAAAGAGTCAAATTTCTTGTTTTTATCATTTACCTGCTCAATTACGGTATGCATTTGTACAGCTATCAATACTTCCAACAATAAATAACTATCCAGGGACTTGGCTGGCAGAAAATGAAAGATGATGAACATAATAATAATCTCCAGACTAATGGTCCCCAACATTTATATGCATAAAGAGATTTCACCTATGTGGTTTCATTTTACCTTTAACAGCTCTGTGAAATAAGTCTCATTATCTCCATTTTATTTGTGCGCGCAGCTAAGAAAGACTCACTCCAGAAACAAATACAGGCGGACTTGTCTCACTGCACTTCACTTTCCTGTGCCTCCCAGGTAGCGCAGTTTTTACAAACTGAAGGTCTGCGGCAATCTTGCATCGCGCACGTCTGTTGGCACCATTTTTCTAACAGTGTTAGCTCACTTTGTGTTTCTATGTCCCATTTGGGTAATTCTTACAATATTTCAAATGTTTTCGTCATTAGTATATTTATTATGGTGATCTGTGATCAGCAATCTTTGATGTTACTATTGCAATTGTTGTGGGGTGCCGCAAACCGCACCATGTACAATGGTGAACTTAACAAATGTGTGTGTTCTGACTGCCCCACCAACTGGTGGTTCCCCCCTCTCTCTTTCTCTCCTCGGGCTTCCTATTCCCTGACACACAACAGTATTGAAATTAGGCCAGTTAATAATCTTACAATATGGCCTCTAAGCATTCAAGTGAAAAGGAGGAGCTGTGTATCTTTCACTTCCAGTCAGAGGCTAGAAATGATTAAGCTAAGTGAGAAAGGCATGTCAAAAGCCAAGATAGACTGAAAGCTAGGCCTCTTGTGCCAACCAGTTAGTCAAGTTGTGAGTGCAAAGGAAAAGTTCTTAAAGGAGATGAAAAATGCTATTCCAGTGAACACACGAATGTTAAGAAAGTCAAACAGCTTTATTGCTGATATGGAGAAAGTTGCAGTGGTCTGGATAGAAGATCAAACCAGCCACAACATTCCCTTAAGCCGAAGCCTAGTCCAGAGCAAGGCCCTAAGTCTCCTCAATACTGTGAAGACTGAGAGGTGACAAAGCTACAGAAAAAGAATTGGAAGCCAGCAGAGGTTTGGTCATGAGGCTTAAGGAAAGAAGCCATCTTCATAACATCAAAGTGCAGGATGAAGCAGCAAATGCTGACAGAGAAGCTGCAGCAAGTTCTCCAGAAGGTCCAGCCAAGATCATTCATGAAGGTAGCTACACTGAACAACAGATTTTCAACAGAGATGAAACAGATTTCTATTGGAAGAAGAAGCCATCTAAGACTTGCTTAGCTGGAGAGGAGAAGTTAGTGCCTGGCTTCAAAGCTTCGAAGGACAGGCTGACTCTCTTGTTGGGGGCAAAGGCAGCTGGTGACTTTAAAGTTGAAGCCAATGTTCCTTTACTAGTTCCCAAATCTCAGAGCCCTTAAGAATTATCGTAAATCGGGCACCTGGGTGGCTCAGTTGGTTAAGCATCTGCCTTCGGCTCAGGTCATGATCCTGGAGTCCCAGGATCAAGTCCTGCATCCATCGGGCTCCCTGCTCAGCAGGGAGTCCGCTTCTCCCTCTGACCCTTCCCTCTCTTGTGTGCTCTCTCTCTCTCATTCTCTCTCACAAATAAATAAATAAAATCTTAAAAAAAAAAAGAACTATTGTAAATCTATTCTGCCTGTGCTTTATAAAAGAAATAACAAAGCCTGGATGACAGCACATCTCTTTACAACATGATTTACTGAGTATTTTAAGCCCACTGTTGAGTCCTACTGCTCAGAGAAGAAGGTTTCTTTCAAAAAATTACTGGTCACTGACAATGCACCTGGTTACCCAAGAGCTCTGAGGGAGATGGGCAAGATTAATGTTGTTTTCATGTGTGCTAACACAGTATCCATTCTGTGGCCCATGGATCAGGACTCATTTTGACTTTCAAGTCTTATTATTTAAGACCTACACTGCATAAGGCTATAGCTGCCATAGATAGTAATTCCTCTGATCGATCTGGGCAAAGTAAATTGAAAACTTTTTGAAAGGATTCAGCATTCTAGATGCCATTAAGAACATCTATAATTCATGGGAAGAAGTCAGAAGATCAACATAAAACAGGAGTTTGTAAGAAGTTGATTCCAACCCTCATGGATGACTTTGAGGAGTTCAAGATTTCAGTGGAGGGGGGCGCCTGGGTGGCTCAGTCGTTAAGCGTCTGCCTTCGGCTCAGGTCATGATCCCAAGGTCCTGGGATCAAGTTCTGCATCTGGCTCCCTGCTCAGCAGGAAGCCTGCTTCTCCCTCTCCCACTCCCCCTGCTTGTGTTCCCTCTCTCGCTGTGTCTCTCTCGGTCAAATAAATAAACAAAAATCTTAAAAAAAAATAGCATCACATGCTACAGAATTATATATGAAAAGAAGAGTCAATTGATGTGACCAACTTCATTGTTGTCTTATTTTAAGAAATTGCCCCAGACACCCTGATCTTCCACGACCACGCTGGGCAGCAGCCATTAACATCAAGGCCAGACCCTCCATAGGCAAAAAGATTATGACTTGCTGAAAGCTCAGATGATGGTTAGCATTTTTTAGCAATCAAGTATTTTTTTTTAAAGATTTTATTTATTTATTTGAGACAGAGAGAATGAGAGAGAGAGCATGAGATGGGGGAGGGTCAGAGGGAGAAGCAGACTCCCCGCCGAGCAGGGAGCCCGATGCGGGACTCGATCCCGGGACTCCAGGATCATGACCTGAGCCGAAGGCAGTTGCTTAACCAACTGAGCCACCCAGGCGCCCAACAATCAAGTATTTTTAAATTAAAGTATGTACCTCATTTTTTTAGACATTATGCTATTGCTCACTTAGTAGACTATGGTATAGTGTAAACGTAACTCTTATATGCACTGGAAAACCAAAAAATTGATTTGACTTGCTTTATCTCATTTAAAAGTCTCACAGATTTCTATTAGTTAGATATGTTTTGGTTGCAAATGACAAAACTCACCTCAAAGTCATCTAGGGAAAAAGTAGTGGCAGGGGATTAATTGGCTCAATAACTGAAAAGTGCCAAGGTAGAAGTTCAGTCTAAATGTTCAGATGTGAATGAGTCCAAATTAAAATTTAAGCTGAGGGCGCCTGGGTGGCTCAGTCGTTAAGCGTCTGCCTTCAGCTCAGGTCATGATCTCAGGGTCCTGGGATCGAGTCCCGCATCGGGCTCCCGGCTCCGCGGGAAGCCTGCTTCTCCCTATCCCACTCCCCCTGCTTGTGTTCCTGCTCTCGCTATCTCTCTCTCTGTCAAATAAATAAATTAATTAATTAAATTAAAAAAAAATTTAAGCTGAAAAAGAGCAAATTCAGAGCTTGGAGGGGCTGTGTATGCATGTGCATGGTGTGTGTGTATGTGTGTTGGGGGCAGGGGTGGAGTGGGGGACTGGATGAAAATCAGCCCTACCTCAACTGCAAGAATTTGGAGTAGGGAAGAGGTGGTTCTCCAAAGGAAAGCCAATGTGCTCCTAGAAGCAGAAGAATGGTTATTGGACAGGCAAAACCAGCAGATCTCTAAAATTACTTCTGTCCTCAAATAGTGTTCCATAAACTTACTTGAAATTCTCACCATTATTTCTCATTGTTTAAGACTTTAAGACTTCAGGAGTTTGGTACATATACTCTGAGGCAAAGTTTCCCAACGCTAGCTACACATGATCAGAATCATGGTGGTGGCCAAAAATGCTTTTAAAATATATGCATCTGAGCCTAACCTTTCCAGGGAGGTCCAACATCTCAACCTTTGTCCATGCAGTAAGTGGTTGGAAAGAATAACAACACTGTGCAAAGTTAATAGCAGTAGATATAATCTCCTCATCCCATATCTTCCCGCCCCCTTTTCTCCACAAGCTATCAGTGAGGACTCTTGGATAGAGTATGCACCCCATTAATATTGGCAGAATTGGGGGCACCTGGGTGGCTCAGTTGGTTAAGCGGCTGCCTTCGGCTCAGGTCGTGATCCTGGGGTCCTGGGATCGAGTCCCGCATTGGGCTCCCTGCTCCTTGGGAGCCTGCTTCTCCCTCTCCCTCTGCCTGCCACTCTGCCTACTTGTGCTCTCTCTCTATAGCTCTGTCAAATAAATAAATAAAATCTATTAAAAAAAATATTGGCAGAATTGAATATGGCAGAACTGAATGGAGAGGATGTAGTTTACTATCCATGTTGGTCGTGTGTGCTCAAATACCCTCCAGGCCAGTAGCAGGGGGAATTTCTGTTCAGAGCTGGTGGGGGCTCCAGGCACCAACCAACAATCAGTCCCATCTTAGGGAATCAAAAAGAGTCTACATTTTAAGGGGAGATTTAGAAGTCAGGTCGAGAGAGGGGATTTGGGTTTGCTTGGTATGTGTAAAGTCCAGTAAACAAAAGGAAGTCTGGCCTATTTGCGGACTTGAGAGTAGTTCATTATGGCTAGAAGGTAATGCCCAAGGGCAGGGTGATCAGGGCTAAAGCTGGAGAAAAGAGCAGGGGAGGTAAGTGCTAAGTTTATTTTTATTCAAGTACTCAGGGATCTGAAGAATTGTTTATTAGAGACCCAAATCCCACACATTCTATCATTTTGAACTTGGGAATGTTCTATTTGTGAGTTGAACAAAACAACTGCAGTTTTAAATTGGATTTAAAAAATCAGCTCAGAAATGAACCCAAACGGCCCCCTTAAAACCATTACGATTCTGCGCTCCCGGGCTGCAGGGCCCCGGCTCCGCCACTGGGGTGCAGCGCAGCTCAGCGGACAGTAAGAACCTGGTCTGGGGGGCGGGGCTCCAGGGAATCCCTCCCCAAAGCAACAAATGTGGTTCTCCCTGAGCTAGGGGGAGCACACTCTCCCTCTTCTACTCCTAGCTTCTTCTACCGTCCATGGCCCTCCTCCTGCCAAAAACCAAAAACAACAAAACAAAACCCTGTCATAGATAATTGTGTGTAGAGCACAAAAATACCTGTAAATTGATGGTCTTTACAGTGCTTGCTTACATGTCCCATACCTCAGTAAACAGTGGGCTTGCCTTATAAAAAAAAAAACCAAAACTGGAAATAACCCAATGTCCAATGATCAGGGATTGACTAAATAACTTATGGTATATTCATACAAGTAAATACAATGCAGCCCCATTAAAAGGTAGGAGAAATTATAATGAGAAAATGTTAAGTGAAAAAAGCAAAATCCAAACAATATGTGGCGAGATCCTAGTTTTTTAAAAAATATTTATTTATTTATTTGAGAGAGAGAGAGACAGAGAGTGAATGAGAGAGCAAACATGAGAGGGGTGGGGCAGCGGGGGGTGTGTGTGGGGGTGGGGGCATAGGGAAAGGGAGAAGAAGACTCCATGCTGAGCAGAGAGCCCTTCTGGGGCTCGATCCCAGGACTCTGGGATCATGACCTGAGCCGAAGGCAGTGAGATCCTAGTTTTATTAAAGTGTTTATTTACATAATATATATTTACATAGAATAAAACCCTGGAAGTTATCTTTGATCTTCTCTTTATGGTAGAGTTACTGCTGATTTTTATTTTCTCCTTTATAATGTTCTACATTTTACAAAATAATGAATATACTTTTATATTTGGAAGAAAATTATCAAAGGAGATTCCAAAACAAATAAGCAAATATCCATCCCACCATATAGAAAAGGATGAACAGTTTCATAACTTTGTTACAATTACATGAAGCTATGGTGGCTCATGGGACTGATTCCATGATTGCATATGAACACCATCTTCCACTTAGACCAGGGACTAAGAAGCATACTCATAAGTCCTTGAGAGAACAATGAAATACAAGAACATATTAGGAGTGATTATTGATAATTGTTATTTTCTTCTGAAAAGTTTCCTGTGTTTTCAAATTTTCTATAGAAACATGTACAGATTTTACTTAAAAATATAAAACATAAAAGCAGGTACAGACTGCCTGCAAAACGAAAAGCAAACACAATGAAATGATTGGGAAGGGAAAAACAAAATTTGAACGTCTATCTTTCAGTTATTGAGAGTTCCTCCTTCTTCAGTTTGAAATAGGATTTAACTTATCAGATGTTAATTTGAGATACACATCATTTTTTTCATGCTAAACATGACTATTTTTATAAATATATCTTTCTAATAAAATTTCAAAAATATTAAATTTTAAAAACCATTTTAAAATCACAAAAGCATTATGCATATTTTTGTGTGAAAAATAACAGGTATCTGTAAACTGGTAATTTCTTCACTAAGAACTGTCAATATTTTGTTATAAAGTCAATATTTTGTTATATAGTCTTTCCTGTTTTATTTAAAAACATACTTGTAAATAAAGCAGGAACTTATTGTTTTGTGATCTGCTAAATTCACATAATTATATATACTAAACTTTTCTCCATGTCATTAAATACATGATTTTTAATGGCTGGGATGCGTACTTATTTTAACATAAGTGTGTACCATAATTTATTCAAGTAGTCCCCTATTGTTAAATATCTGTTAATTTTCTAGTTTTTAGCCACTAAGAATAATGATGATTTTACTATCTTTGTTCTTGTGTGTTTTGATGTGGGTTTTTTTTGTTTTTTTTTTTTGTAGAAATCGCTAGAACTCAATTGTTGGGTCAAAGACTTCAGTCATTTGCCAAATGATACATAGAAAGGGTGCTTTAAGGGCGCCTGGTGGCTCAGTCATTAAGCGTTTGCTTTCGGCTCAGGTCGTGATCCCAGGACCCTGGGATCGAGCCCCATATCGGGCTCCCTGCTCCGCGGGAGGCCTGCTTCCCCCTCTCCCACTCCCCCTGCTTGTGTTCCCTCTCTCGCTGTGTCTCTCTCTGTCAAATAAATAAATAAAATCTTAAAAAGAAAAAAAAAGGGTGCTTCAATCTGCACTCCCCTCAGTAGTATCTATTTTGAATATTGTAATGTTATAATGAGTCTTAAAATTAGGCAGGGTTAGTTATACAATTTGCTCTTCTTTTTCAAGGTTGTTTTGGCTATTGTGGGTCTCTTGCATTTCCATGTGAATTTTAGAATCACTTATCAGTTTCTACCAAAACCAAAACAGCTGGGATTTTGATTGAGATGGCACTGAATTTAGAAATCAGTTTGGGGAGAATTGACATGATTTATTTAATTGTAAATTTATTTAAGATAGTTTTTAAAATTAACAGATTTTTTAGTGCAGTGTTAGCTATCTAGGAAAATTGTTGGGTAAGTACAGAGTTCCCACATACCCTCTCCACTCCCCAGTTTCCCATATTATTTACATCACATGACTTACCGTGGTACATTTGTTACAATTGTTGAACCAATATTTATACATTATTATTAACTAAAGTCTATAGTTTATGGTTCAGACAAGTCATTCTTTGTGCGGTATGTTCCATGGGTTTTAACAAATATATAATGACATTATATCCATCATTACAGTATCATACAGATTGGTTTCATACTATTGTTTTTGTATATTGATCTTGTATCCTACAACCTTGCTAAGCTCACTTGTTCTAGTGGTTTTTGTACATTATATTGGATTTTATACATAGACAATCATTCTTGTCTGAAAATAAGAACTATTTTACTTCTTCCTGTCCAGAACTTCTAGTACAATGTTGAAAAGTGTTGATCCATGTCTGGCTCCTGATCTTAGCGGGTAATGCATTCAGTCTGTCACAGTTAAGTATGATGTTAGCTGTAGATTTTTCATGGATATACTTTATAAGGTTGAGGAAGTTCCCTAGTTTGCTAAGAAAATGGATGTTGGATTTTGCCTACTCAGAAGATCATATGATTTTTCTTTTTTAGTTTAAGATGGGCGAATTACATTGATTCATTTTCTAATGATGCTTTCTCTTCTTATGCTATATCATAAAATCTACACCTTAACAAACTCAAATGGATATTTCAGTAATAATAAACGGCTATTGAATGCTTACTATGTGCTTGGCATTATTGAAAATGTTATCTCTTAATTACTCATAACAACCCCAGGAAGTAGGTGCCAGTACTATCTAACTTCACAACTGAGAATCTAAGTAGTTAAGAAATTTCTTTCGGGGCGCCTGGGTGGCTCAGTCGTTAAGCGTCTGCCTTCAGCTCAGGTCATGGTCCCGGGGTCCTGGGATCGAGTCCCACATCAGGCTCCTTGCTTGGCAGGGAGCCTGCTTCTCCCTCTGCCTGCTTCTCCCTCTGCTTATGTTCTCTCTCTCTGACAAATAATTAAAATCTTTAAAAAAAAAAAATTCCGAGAGAAAAGGGTGTAGTGAAGGTGGAGTCTAGTCTGCATTTGGCTTGCTTCCACCAGGCACAGAAGCCACATTTTTTTTTTCAGTATAAATAAATTATACTTTTATTAAAAAGGAATTTTGAGAAGTTTCTCCACCATGTTTCCTACTGATTTTTTCTTCTTTTTATTTATTTATTTATTTATTTATTTATTTATTTATTTATTTATTTATTTATTATTTTTTTATTCTTATGTTAATCCCCATACATTACATCATTAGTTTTAGATGAAGTGTTCCATGATTCATTGTTTGTGCATAACACCCAGTGCTCCATGCAGAATATGCACTCCTCAATACCCACCACCAGGCTAACCCATCTTCCCACCCCCCTCCCCTCTAGAATCCTGTTTGTTTTTCAGAGTCCATCGTCTCTCATGGTTCGTCTACCCCTCCAATTTCCCCCGCTTCATTCTTCCCCTCCCGCTACCTTCTTCTTCTTCTTTTTTTTTCTTAACATATATTGCATTATTTGTTTCAGAGGTACAGATCTGAGATTCAACAGTCTTGCACAATTCACAGCGCTTACCAGAGCACATACCCTCCCCAGTGTCTATCACTCAGTCACCCCATCCCTCCCACCCCACCCCCCACTCCAGCAACCCTCAGTTTGTTTCCTACAATTAAGAATTCCACATATCAGTGAGATCATATGATACATGTCTTTCTCCGTTTGACTTATCAGAAGCCACATTTTATCTAAAATACCTCAAAGCACCTGTTCCAGCCATATTTACAGGCATTTATATTTATATCACTAAAGCATGAGCCTCCATATGAATTTGGAAGAAGAATCTGACTTCTCAACACTTTTTTTTTTAGATTAAAAACAGGATTTAGAATCAGGTTGAGTTCTGTTCTAAGCACATGAAAAATAGATACTAAAACTTTAATGGTATTTTTTAATCCCTCCTCCCCCCCAAAACTCTTTTCGTTCTCTTTTTATTTTTTTTCTTCCAAATTTTTATTTCATTTCTAGTTAGTTAACATATAGTGTAATATTGGTCTCAGGAGTAGAATTTAGTGATTTGTCACTTACATATAACACCCAGTGCTCGTCATAACAAGTGCCCTCCCTAATACCCTTTACCCATATAGCCCTTCCTCCACCCACCTCCCTCTGTCAACTCTCAGTTTGTTCTCTATCATTAAGAGTCTCTGATGGTTTGCCTCCCCCTCTCCTTCTCTTTCTTCCCCCTTCCCACACGTTCATTTATTTTGTTTCCTGAATTCCACATATGAGTGAAATCATATGGTATTTGTCTTTCTGTGACTGACTTATTTTGCTTAGCATAATACACTCTAGCTCCATCCATGTCACTGCAAGTGGGAAGATTTCATTCTTTTTGATGACTGAGTAATATTCCATTGTATATCTATGCCACTTCTTCTTTATCCATTCATCAGTCAATGGACACTTGGGCTCTTTCCATAGTTTGGCTATCGTTGATAATGCTGCTATAAACATTGGGGTGCATGTACCCCTTCGAATCTGTATTTTTGTATCCTTTGGGTAAATACCTAGTACTGCAATTGTTGGGTCATAGGGTAGTTCTATTTTTAACTTTTTGAGGAAATTCCATACTGTTTTCTAGAGTGACAGCACCAGTTTGCATTCCCACCAGCAGTGTAAGAGGGTCCCCCTTTCTCCACATCCTTGCCAATATCTGTTGTTTCCTGTGTTGTTAACTTTAGCCATTCTGACAGGTGTAAGGTGGTATCTCATCGTGGTTTTGATCTGTATTTCCCTGATGATGAGTGATGTTGAGCATCTTTTCATGCATCTTCTTTGGAAAAATGTCTAATCATATCTTCTGCCCATTTTTTAACTGGGTTATTTGTTTTTTGGGTGTTGAGTTTGATAAGTTCTTTATGGATTTTAGAGACTAGCCCTTTATCAGATATGTCATTTGCAAATATCTTCTCCCATTCCATAGACTGCCTTTAAGTTTTGTTGATTGTTTCCTTTGTTGTGCAAAAGCTTTTTATCTTTTTTTTTTTTTTAAAGATTTTATTTATTTATATGACAGAGAGAGACAGCGAGAACAGGAACACAAGCAGGGGGAGTGGGAGAGGGAGAAGCAGGCTTCCCGCTGAGCAGGGAGCCCAATGTGGGACTCGATCCCAGGACCCTGGGATCATGACCTGAGCCGAAGGCAGACGCCCAACGACTGAGCCACCCAGGCGCCCCCAAAAGCTTTTTATCTTGATGAAGTCCCAACAGTTCATTTTTGTTTTTGTTTCCCTTGCCTCCAGTGATGTGTCTAGTAAGAAGTTGCTACAGCCAAGGTCAAAAAGGTTTCTGCCTGCATTCTCCTCTAGGATTTTGATGGTTTTCCATCTCACATTTGGTCTTTCATCCATTTTTAATTTATTTTTGTTTATGGTGCAAGAAGTGGTCCAGTTCCATTCTTCTGAATGTTGCTGTCCAGTTTTCCCAACACCATTTGTTGTAGAGATTGTCTTTTTTCTTTTGGATATTCTTTCCTGCTTTGTCGTATATTAGTTGACCATATAGTTGTGGGTCCATTTCTGGGTTTTCTATTGTTTCATTTTTGTGCCAGTGCCATACAGCTCTGTAATATAGCTTGAAATCTGGAGTCATGATGCCTCTCACCTGGCTTTTCTTTTTCAGGATTGCTTTGGCTATTTGGGGTCTTTTGCTGTCCTATACAAATTTTAGGATTTTTTGTTCTAACTCTGTGAAAATGCTGGTGGTATTTTGATTGGGATTGCACTAAATGTGTAGATTACTTTGGGTAGTATAGACATTTTAACAATGTTTGTTCTTCCAATCATGAGCATGGAATTCCCCCCCCCCCCATTTCTTTGTGTCCTCTTTAATTTCTTTCATAAGTGTTCTATAGTTTTCAGAGCACAGATCTTCTACCTCTTTAGTTAGGTTTATTCCTAGATATCTTTTTTTTTTTTTTTTTGGTGCAATTGTAAATGGGATCGATTCCTTGATTTCTTTTTCTGCTACTTCATTATTAATGTATAGAAGTGAAACAAATTTCCATACATTGATTTTACATCCTGGAGTTTGCTGAATTCATATATTATTTCTAGCAATTTTTTTGGTGGAGTCTTTTGGTTTTTTTACAGAGTATCATATCATCTTTAAATAGTGAAAATTTGACTTCTTCCTTGCCAATTTAGATGGCTTTATTTCTTTTTGTTGTCTGATTTCTGCATCGATTGAGAGGGTCATACAGTTCTTATCCTTTCTTTTATTAATGTGGTATATCACATTGATTGATTTGTGGATTGATATTGAACCACCCCTGCAGTCCATGAATAAATCCCACTTGATCATGGTGAATAATCCTTTTAATGTACGCTAGATTCAATTTGCTAGTATCTTGTTGAGAATTTTTACATACACGTTCACTGGGGATATTGGCATGTAATTCTCCTTTTTAGTGGCCTTTGTGTGGTTTTGGAATCAAGGTAATGCTGGCCTCATAGGATGAGTTTGGAAGTTTTCCCTCCATTTATATTTTTAAGAGCAGTTTGAGAAGAATAGATATTAACTCTTCTTTGAATGTTTGGTAGAATTCCCCTGAGAAGCCATCTGGCCCTGGACTTTTGTTTGTTGGGACATTTTTGATTACTGATCTAATTCCTTTCTTTCTTTTTTTTAAAAAAGATTTTATTTATACTGATACAATTTCTTTGCTGGTTATGGGTTTGTTCAAATTTTCTATTTCATCTTGTTTCAGTTTTGGTAGTTTGTATGTTCCTAGGAATTTGTCCAGATTACCCAGTTTGTTGACATATAATTTTTCATAATATTCTCTTATAATTGTTTGTATTTCTGTGGTGTTGGTTGTGATCTCTCCTCTTTCAATCATGATTTTATTTATTTCAGTCTTTTCTCTTTCTTTTTTGATAAGTCTGGCTAGGGGTTTATCAATTTTATTAATTCTTTCAAAGAACCAGCTCTTAGTTTCATTGATCTGTTCAACTGTTTTATTTTCTTTGTTTCTGTATCATTTACTTATGCTCTAATCTTTATTATGTCCCTTCTTCTGTTTGCTTTAGGCTTTATTTGCTGTTCCTTTTCTAACTCTTTAAGATGTAAGGTTAGGTTGTATATTTGAGACTTTTCTTGCTTCTTGAGGTAGTAGGCCTGTATTGCAATATACTTCCCTCTTATGATCCCCTTTGCGGTATCCCAAAGGTTTTGGACTGTTGTGTTTTCATTTTCATTTGCTTCCATGTATTTTTAAATTTCTTCTTTAATTTCCAGGTTAACCCATTCATTCTTTAGTAGGGTGTTCTTTAATCTCCATGTATTTGTGGTCTTGCCCAATTTTTTCTTGTGGTTGACTTCAAGTTTCATAGCATTGTGGTCTGAAAATATGCATAATATGATCTTAATCTTTTTGTACTTGTTGAGGGTTGATTTGTGACCCAGTATGTGATCTATTCTGGAGAATGTTCCATGTGCACTCGAAATGAATGTGTATTATGCTGCTTTAGGATGAAATGTTCTGAATTTCTCTCTTAAGTCTATCTGGTCCAGTGTGTCATTCAAAGAATTGTTTCCTTGTTGATCTTCTGCTGAGATGATCTGTTCATTGTTGTAAGTGGGGTGTTAAAGTCCCCTACTAGTATTGTATGATTATCAATGAGTTTCTTTAATTTTATTATTAATTGATTTATATATTTGGGTGCTCCCAAGTTGGGTGCATCAGTATTTAAAAACTGTTAGATCTTCTTGTGGATAGATCCCTTACTTATGATATAATATCCTTCTTCACCTCTTGTTAAGTTTTTGGTTTAAAATCTAGTTTGTCTGATATAAATATGGCTACTCTTTCTTTTGGCATCCATTAGCATGATAGATGGTTTTCCATGCCCTCACTTTGAATCTGCAGATGTCTTTAGGTCTAAAATGAGTCTCTTGTAGGCAGTATATAAGTGGGTCTTGTTTTTTTTAATCCATTCTGATACCCTATGTGTTAATAGGAGCATTTAGTCCATTTACATTCAGAGTGATTATTGAAAGATATGAATTTAATTCCTATTAATTAGCTATAAAGTTGGTGTTTCTGGTAATGTTCTCTGTTCCTTTCTAGTCTTTGTTGCTTTTGGTCATTTTTTCCCCACTCAAAGAGTTCCCTTTAATATTTCTTGCAGGGCTGATTTAGTGGTCACAAACTCCTTTAGTTTTTGTTTGTCCTGGAAACTCTTTATCTTTCCTTCTATTCTGAATGACAGCCTCACTGGATAAAATATTCTTGGCTGCATATTTTTCCCATTCAGCACATTGAATATATCATGCCACTGTCTTCTGGGCTGCCAAGTTTCTGTGGTCAGGTCTGCTGCAAACCTGATCTATCTTCCCTTTTAGGTTAAGGATTTTTTTCCCCTTGCTGCTTTAAGTTTTCTTTCCTTATCTTTGTATTTTGTGAATTTGAGTATGACATGTCTTGGTGATGGCCAGCTTTTGTTGAATTTAATGGGAGTTCTCTGTGCTTTTCTTGGATTTCGATATCTGTTTCCTTCCCAGTTTAGGGAAGTTTTCAGCTATAATTTGCTCAAATAAACCTCTGTTCCTTTTTCTTTCTTTTCTTCTTCTGGGACTTCTATGATATGAATGTTATTATACTTTAAGGAGTCACTGAGTTCTCTAAGTCTACATTTGTGATCCAATATCTTTCTTTCCTTTTTTTTACAGCTTTGTTATTTTCCACAATTGTATCTTCTGTATCACTGATTCTTTGTGCATCCTCATTGTCATTGCATCCATTTGGTTTTTGCATCTCAGTTATAGCATTTTTTGTTATGGTCTGAATAGTTTTTAGTTCTTTTACCTCTGCAGTAAGGGGTTCTCTAATGTCTTCAATGCTTTTCTCAAGCCCAGCTAGTATCCTTATGATTATTGTTTTAAATTCTGGGTCAACTCTTACTTATATCTGTACTGATTAAATCTCTGGCCATGAATTCTTCCTGTTCTTTCTTTTGGGGTAAATTCCTCCATCTTGTCACTATTTCTGGGTCACTTTTGTGTGTGTGTGTGTGTGCGTGTGTGATTATTTGGAAAGCCTGTTGTATTCTTGCTCCTGAGATAATGGATATATTAAGAAGAGGTTAAAAAAGTTGGGGGGGGGGCACCTGGATTGCTCAGTTGTTAAGCATCTGCCTTCGGCTCAGGTCATGATCCCAGGGTCCTGGGATCGAGCCCCGCATTGGGCTCCCTGCTCTGCGGGGAATCTGCTTCTCCCTCTCCCACTCCCCCTGCTTGTGTTCCCTCTCTCACTGTGTCTCTCTCTGTCAAATAAATAAATAAAATCTTCTAAAAAATAAAAAGGAGAAGCTAGATCCTATTTCCCCTAGAGCTGAAGGTTTTTAACACTCTATGATCAGTGGACTTTGTACATGTGAGGGGGAGTTTGTGTTGGTCTTCTGAGAGAAGGGCCTGCTGCTCTGATTCTCAGGTCTACTTGCCCTAGTGGAGATGCACCTACAGGGTGCAGGGGGGTGGGGCTTGGTGTAACCCAATCTAGCCTCCACAGGATGGTGCTATTTTGCTCACTGAAGTCAGTCAGTGCTGATGGAGTGGGGGGAATGATGTCGCCTCACTCTCCAGTCCTGGAGTGGATAGCTTGCATCCACTGCTCTTCAGGAAGCCCTCACAGAAGGGCAAACAATCACCTCTCTTGTGTCCCCAGCTTCTGCCAGATCTCTACCTTCCACCCTTCCTGCTTCTGAGCTGTCTGCATGGCAGGCAGCATGGCACTCTTGTGTTTTATCTCAGGTGTGTGGCTGGGTTTCAAATTCCAAATTTTAGAGATCTTCATAGTGTGGATCTCTGCTGATCCTCTGGGGGAGGGTCTTGCTGCACTGTGGCCAGTGCCATCTTGTCCCAGAAGTTGGTGCAATGGCGCAGCGGGGCACCAAAGTTTGCTGCCCTCAGCCAGGGTCTTGTTTCCTGTGCTAGGGAACAGGGCAGTATGCTGGCACTGCCGGAGAGGCCATGCCACCACTCCCAAATGCCCTCCAAGCAGAGGATCTTCTCCCTGTGCAACCCAGGGGATCCTCAGACCACACTGGCCACTCCCGGGTCTCCACCCTCCTTCCGCACCAGAATATTGCCAAGCCCACCCAGGTACAGCCCTGGGGATGGTGTGGACCTTTGGACTCTGCCCCACTGTTTATAAAAACTTGTGGTATTCAGCCCCTCTCCCTTTCCCAGTCAATGGTTTTGGGGAAAGACTTTTTCTTGTGTAATTCGCTGTGTGCACTTTCACTCTTTCTTTCTCTATCACTCCTTTCTCTGGGATCAGGGTTCCCTCCCCTTTGCAGCACCAGTAGGGCCTACCCCAAACCTAAAGAATCATTCTAACAAAATCCCAGGTGATTCCTAAACACATTAAAGTTTAAAAAGCAGAGTAGGACCACCTGATGAACATCATTTCCCTAAAAAACTTCCTGTATCAGGAGGCATGTACAAAAATATTCAGACTAAAGATGCTAAACATTGTGCAAAGGAGCTCTACTTCTGATTGAAAATCAGTAACTTAGAACATTTTTGAAAAGCAAAGCTGACATCCAGTGGGATACAGAGTCAAATGGTAGATGAACACAAGTCCAAAAAAATTGTTTGCACCCCTCAAAGCATTCTTGCCTATAGTCAATGACTTAGATCTCTAAGTTAATATCTTGGTTTTTTTTGTTTAAACAGGTTTGTGTTAGATTTCAGGTACATGCAATGAAAAAGCTGTAGGAAGAGAGAGTGAGGCCACTATGAAGAGTCTTAGAGGCTAGGCTGAAGAACATGAACAGATACTCCCAGCTAGGGGATCTGTGAATGGGTAAATGAAGTGTCAAGAGGTTGACCCTTTCAGCCTTTTGGGTAAACATGGAGCCTGAGATGACCAGAGACCCCAGCTGGTCAACTCTGGCCTCAAATAACTTTGCTCATTTACCCTAGTATACTAGTGATCATCTTTGTGTGTGCCATGGTGAAAAAAATACTGGAAATTATTGTTGTTGGCAGAAGGTTGGTTTGTTTGTTTTATTTTATTTATTTTTAAAGATTTTGTTTATTTATTTGACAGAGAGAGAGAGATAGCGAGAGCAGGAACACAAGCAGGGGGAGTGGGAGAGAGAGAAGCAGGCTCCCCGCTGAGCAGGGAGCCCGATGCGGGGCTCGATCCCAGGACCCTGGGATCACGACCTGAGCCTAAGGCAGATGCTTAACGACTGAGCCACCCAGGCACCCCGGTTTGTTTTATTTCAGACTGTAGTAAATGTACATAACATTAAGTTGCCATCTTAACCCCTTTTAAGTATACAGCTCAGTAGTGTTAAGTACATTCACATTGTCTTGCACCTGATCTCCAGAACTCTTTTCATCCTGCAAAATTAAACCCTATATGAGTTCAACAACATTCTCCCATTCCCCTCCCCCCAGCCCCTGACAACCACCATTCTACTTTCTTTCTCTATGAATTTGATGACTGTAGGTACCTCATATGAGTGGAATCATACAAGAGCTGTCCTTTTGTGACTGCCTTATTTCATTCAGCATAATGTCTTCAAGATTCATCCATGTTGTAGCATGGGTCAGAACTATTACAAATTATTTTTTTAAAGGAAAGGATTAAAGCTTCCCTCCTAAAAAATAAGCAGCAACCTTGTGTGAGCAGAACTTACCAGTTTGGAAGATGCAGATTAATTGGTTGCTAACTTCTTTTTTCCTTTGGTTGATTGGCTGGTTGATTGTTACTTCGCTGTATAGTGACAGGTTAAGGGACTGCACTTCTTTGGAAAGGTAAATTCTTCCCATTAGCTTAGTCTTTATCTTGACGCTCTTGTATGTTTATTCGTCTTCCCAGTCATACAATGCATTAAAAGTACTTACCATGGATGAAAAAAGTTTTAAGAAATAGTTTGCTCAACTATTCACTAAGGTATTACCAGTTATTAGAAAAAACAAAACAAAACAAAAAACCCCAAAACTGAATAGAATTCTGTACTCCATATGCACTTACTGTGATTCCTGTCATCATTTTTAGAAACTTATAATTATTTTATCATTTATAAAATAATTAAACTTGATAAATTTCAGTGTGCATTAGAGCATTAGAGCATATTCAATTCAAACCATAAAAGAGATCCAGCTTTACATTTGCAGCTCTGAATGGATATTTTAACTTTTGTCCCTAATGTTCACTAATTACTATAATTTTTGGTACCTTGTCTTTCATTTAAACATTTTCTAAAGTTCTGGAACTTGTAAAGGCAAGATATTAAGAAAAAACCTTTCCCAATATAAATTTTTAAAATAGTCCTATCCAGAATCTTTATATTTAATGACTCATCATTAAGCTAGAAATTTTAACTTATTAAATATAATTGGTAAAGTTACCAAATTAAACATTTCATAATACTGTTTTCCCATGTTTCATTATTCAGTTGCTTCTAAATCTTTTGTGAAAGTAGAAGTACAGTGTAAGCCTAAAATATACTTAAGCTTGTGTACAGCACAGGAAACAAAGCAATAGAGCTTTACACTGTATAGTGTTTTTACGGAGCAAGTAATGAGGACTTACACCAGGAATTCTCAAAATAATTTCATTTCTTGCTGAGTTCACTGCTGTTCAAAGATATGTAGCATCTCCCAAATGTATAGTAAGAATTTTTGGACTCCCAGAAAGGGTCCAAAATGCCATCAAAAATGAAAAACACACTGGGACAGCTGGGTGGCTCAGTCGGTTAAGCGTCTGCCTTCTGCTCAGGTCATGATCCTTCTGGTCCTGGTTTCGAGCCCCACATCGGGCTCCCTGCTAGGCAGGGAGTCTGCTGCTCCCTCTCTCTCTGCCTCTCGCCCTGCTTGTGCTCTCAATCTCTCTGTCAAATAAGAAATAAAATCTTAAAAAAAAAAAAAAGAAAAACACAACATTTAACAACAGTTTTCAAGGCAATGGACATCAGGCAATGAAGGAGAATGATCCTTGAAAAATAGGGAATGAGCAAGGGGAGCCCTGTGATTGCTGCAGCTTCCTGCTTTGGGAGAGGTTCCAGGCCATAGTGATGAGGGAACAGAAGGCAAGGTGAGGACAAAGCAGAAGCTGACACCCCCCCAACAACCCCCCCCCCCCCCCCCCCGCCAAGTCCTGGATATATGTGACATTCCTTATGCACTCCTGGCTGCCCTAAACCTAAGGAAAGGAAAAACAAATAGTTAACTTATAGAGATCCCAATCCTGCAAGTCATGAGTCTCCCTCAGTTTACAAATATCTTAGCAATATATATGAACAAAGCACTTCTATCAATAACCTAGCTTCCAGAAGGAAATGTAGATACAGTTCTGTCCTTAATAACCTGCAACCTATTGGTAAATACTTGAGGCAGGCAGAGTGTAATGTTCTTCCAGGAAGCTCCCAAATATCTTCACGTTAATGCCTTGCTAGAGGGAAAAACAACCTTAACTTGACAATGCCAAAGCCTCGGGGATCCTGTCTTCTTTAACATATGAAAATCCGTTTGAAAACCTCCCTTTTCCTTATCTCCCCCCACTGCATAGCATATAATCAGCCATCCCTCACGACCCCGGTGCAGCAGCTCTTTCTGCCCACGGGTCCTGTCCCCATGCTTCAATAAACCACCATTTTGCACCAAAGACGCCTCAAGAATTCTTTCTTGGTGGTCGGCTCTGGACCCACCAAACCTCACGGATATTCCGAAGGAAGGAAGGAAGCGAGAATCCAGGCAGAGTTCCTTGAACTTCCTGAGCTGGGATGGAGCTGAGAGTCCAAGGCAACCAAAATGGTTAGCATCCATAGGATGGTGCATCTGAATCACCTCGAGGTTTTGTTAAACAACGGATTGCGGGCCTCCACACCCTGAGTTTCTGATTGACTGGGTGAGGTGCAAAGCCCTACAAATTCCCATGTTCATGCTATTGGTCCAGGACCACACTTTGATAATCACTAGTTTAGGTGGGCGTTTTTAAACCTTGGCACTATTGACATTTTAGACCAGAAAATTCTTTCTTGTGGGGAGCTGTCTTGTGCGTTGTAGGGCATTTAGCATCTCTGGACTCTACCCACTTGATGCCAGCAGCACTTCTTTATCCTTTCACATTGTGACAACCAAGACTATCTCCAGATATCGCCAAATGCCCCTTAGGGAGGCAGAACTGCCTCCTGCTGAGAACCATTGGTTTTGAGGGATGAATTCGTTGTATGAGCCAATCTTAAAAATACAGTTTATCTTTAAAATAGCAGGCTGCAAAAAAGACATACAGACAGTACCCATTAATGTAAAATTTAGAAACGTACAATGTGTTTTTATAGATACAAATGTATATATTAAAATTATTTTTAAAAATATGGAATGGAAGGACACATAGCAAAATCATGAAAATGGTTGTTGATGGGGAGAGAGGAAAGGCCATGGGCCTTGGAGTGTTGCGTTTTATTATTCAAATACTTTTAAAAAGCAGGAGCTCATTTGACAACTTAATCATTCTTGTTAATTATAATAGGTATGTGGAAATTTATTATACTACTCTCTGTATTTTCCTGTATTTAGAGCATTTTTTTCCCAAATTAAACAGAACAAATATTTAGTAAGTAAAGGGACCATTCACATTACCATTTGTGTTACTCAAGTACTGATTGGAAGTGCTGGTTTTAGGGTCAGAATAATTACAGTTCAAATCCCAATCCCGCCAGTGATGAGTGTATGACTTCTCCAAACCTCAGTTTTCCTATTTATAAACTAGAAATGATCATGGTACAATTTTTGTTATAAGTATTGACTGAAATAATGCATTTACTGTGTGAAGGCAAGTCCTGGGAGAAGCAGGATTAAAGATGCAAGGATTACTTTTTATTTATTTATTTATTTATTTATTTATTTATTTATTTATTTATTTATTTATTTACAGATTTTATTTATTTGACAGAGAGAGGCACAGCGAGAAAGGGAACACAAGCAGGGGGAGTGGGAGAGGGAGAAGCAGGCTTCCCGCCGAGCAGGGAGCCCGATGCGGGGCTCGATCCCAGAACCCTGGAATCATGACCTAAGCCGAAGGCAGATGCTTAATGACTGAGCCACCCAGGCACCCCAAAGATGCAAGGATTACTTTTTAGATTTGCCCCTGTGAGAGATGATAGAGGAACTGGAAAGGGCAGGGAGAGCCGTCAGACCACAATGCCGGTCTCACCATCAGTGAGGTAGAGAAAGAAGGCAGGTTGGCTGGAAGTGTCCTCGACTACCATGCAAACTATGTAAGCTTTGGCAAGGCTGCTGGGGAGACCTCAAGCCACTGAGCTACCTGTCAGAGGAGTAGGGTATCCCAAGGACTGGGCTTGCCTTTGTATCTCTACCAAGGCTCAGGCACTGGCTGGGAGCAGCCCAGGGGAAGCTTGGCCCAAACAGGACATAGTTTCAGAGCCTAGTAGCCAAGGCCAGTAGAATCGATGTGGCTGGAGGTCTGAGAGGAGCATCTGAGCTGCCACAACTGGGTAGCCTTGTACCAAGCACATGGCAAACACTCAGTCAATGTTGGGTGCTATTAACAACAGTACGAATATACGAATAACAGTAATACTGTTTTGAGTTTGCCTTGTACTCAGAACATAAAGGAGCCCCTTTCCCACAGTTTGATGATCCCTTCATCAGTCAATGGACATTTGGGTTGCTCCCTCCTCTTGACTATTGTGACTAATGCTGCCATGAACATGGGTGTACTCATATCTTTTCCAGGTCCTGTTTTCAGTTCTTTGGGGTATAAACCTGGAAGTGGAATAGCTAGATCATATGGCAATTCTATTTTTAAGTTTTTGAGGCAACACCACATTGCTTTCTAGAGCAGCTGCACCATTTTACATTCCCACCAACAGAATTCCAGTTATTCCCATATCCTCCCCACCATTCTTCCTTTTCTTTTTCTTTTTAAAAAATAATAGCCGGGGCGCCTGGGTGGCTCAGTCGTTGGACGTCCACCTTCGGCTCGGGTCATGATCCCGGGGTCCTGAGATGGAGCCCCACATCGGGCTCCCTGCTCAGCGGGAAGCCTGCTTCTCCCTCTCCCACTCCGTCTGCTTGTGTTCCCTCTCTCACTGTGTCTCTCTCTGTCAAATAAATAAGTAAAATCTTTAAAAAAAAATAAAAAAATAATAGCCATCCTATGAGTGTGAGGTCGTATGTCATTGTGGGTTTGATTTGCAGTTCCCTAATGATGAGTGATGTGGAACATCTTGTCATGTGCTTATTGGCCACTTGTATATCTTCGGAGAAATGTTTAATCAAGACTTCTGCCCATTTTTTATTTTAAAGATTTTTAAAATTTATTTTTTATTATTATTTTAAAGATTTTATTTGTTTTTGTGAGAGGGAGAGAAAGAGAGAGAGAGAGACCCTACATGAATGGGGGAGGGACAGAAGGAGAAGCAGACTCCCAGCTGAGCAGGGAGCCCGACTCAGGACTTGATCCCAGGATGGGGGGATTGTGACCTGAGCTGAAGGCACCCTGACCTCTGCCCATTTTTAAATTAGGTTATTTGTTTCTTTGTTGTTGGATTGTAGTTCTTTTTTGATTCTGGATATTAACTCCTTATCAGATATATGATTTGCAAATATTTCCTCCTATTCCATAGATTGTGTTCTTTGATTCATAAAAGTTTTAATTTAATGTAGTTTAATTGTTGCCTGTGCTTTTGATGTCCTATCCAAGATGTCACCACCAAATCCACTGTCAGGAAGCTTTTTCCCTATGCTTTAAGTGTTTTATACTCAGGGGCACCTGGGTGGCTCAGTTGGTTAGGCGTCTGCCTTCAGCTCAGGTCATGATCTCAGGGTCCTGGGATCAAGCCCCACACCGGGCTCCCTACTCAGCAGGGAGTCTGCTTCTCCCTCTCCCTCTGCCCAGCCCGTCACCCTGCTCCCCCATTCATGCTCTCTCTCTCTCTCAAAGAAATAAATAAAATCTTTTTTTTAAAAAAGAGCTTTATGGGGTGCCTGGGTGGCTCAGTTGGTTAAGCGACTGCCTTCGGCTCAGGTCATGATCCTGGAGTCCTGGGATCGAGTCCCGCATCGGGCTCCCTGCTCGGCAGGGAGTCTGCTTCTCCCTCTGACCCTCCTCCCTCTCATGCTCTCTGTCTCTCATTCTCTCTGTCTCAAATAAATAAATAAAATTTAAAAAAAAAAATAAAAAAAAAATTAAAAAAAAATTAAAAAAAGAGCTTTATACTCAGCTCTTATGTTTAGGTCTTTGATCCATCTGAGTTAGTTTTTATATAGCCACTGAGGGTTTTTGAACAAAATGGGGTAATGTAAAATGGTCATGAGCTAAGGATTTAGCAACCAGTAATAATCACAAGGTGTCTCACTCACATCCTCAGATCCTATGTCTTGTTTAAGCATACTGAATATGATCATTTCCGTTAAAGGACCTTGATCTACTTAAACAGTGGTCCTCAAACTTAACTGCCCTAGAATTGCCTGGAGAAATTATTATTATTTTTTTAAAGATTTTATTTATTTATTTGACAGAGAGAGAGTGAGAGCAGGAACACAAGCAGGGGGAGTGGGAGAGGGAGAAGCAGGCTTCCCGCCGAGCAGGGAGCCCGATGTGGGACTCAATCCCAGGAACCCGGGACCATGACCCAAGCCGAGGGCAGACGCCCAACGACTGAGCCACCCAGGTGCCCCTGGAGAAATTCTAACTACTGATATCTGGTTTCCAACCCCAGAGATTTTTGTTTAATTGTTCTGGGACACAGCATGGGCATTCACTGGTATTTAAAACAGCTCCCTGGGTGATTCTAATATGCAACCAAGGATGAGAACCACTGTGCTAGAGAGATTTCCATTGTTACAAAATTAAGCAACTGTTCACTGTATGATGATCATTGTTTATTTGCTTTACTTACTATAGTAAAAGACAGCTTGTAGGCTTAAGAAAGGGGAAGAAACAGCCATTCCAATATCTAAAAATGTATTGCTCTCCCCAATATTTAGTGATATTAGAGAAAATCCAACTTCAAGGACTGATACTTTTTAAAAAGATTTATTTATTCATTGTGAGAGAGAGAGAGAACACATGCACAAGTTGGGAGAGGGGCTAAGGGAGGGGGAGAGAGAGAGAGAGAATCCTTAAGCAGACTCCCCGCTGAGCAGGGACCCTGATGCGGGGCTTGATTCCAGGACCCTGAGATCATGACCTGAGCTCAAGCCACCCAGGCATCCCAGGATGGATACATTTTTAAAGAGCTCTTAAATGATCAACTGCCTATGCTCTTATTTTTTAAGATAAAATAATGGCAATTTGATAAATAATGGCGATTATTTTATCTTAATGGCATCATATTCTAACTCCATGAAACATAGTCGAAAGGAAAAATACTTGCAAATGGAATATGCTGAAGAACTGTAAACAAGCCTAGAATTAAAAAATGTAACTCTTTATATTGCAGAGCTGAATATCCAGGCTACAGACAAGACCCCTCATTTTTTTTCTGAAGCTACTTAGCTTTGGAAAGTTCACTGTATATCAATTATATTTTCACAAATTCTGAGAAACAATTAGAAATTGAAATTCATTGTCAAAACCTGTGAACCACAGAGAATCCTGAAGGGGATTAAGGAGCAGTAGAGGATAAAGGGAGGAATAAGAAAAGCTGAGTGTTTTATGTTGCAGAGTTAGGATCTGATGACTGAGACAGAGAACAGCAAACATGCGTAAATCAGGAATTATTTTGATAACGGTGTCATACATGCCCTTTTTAATGCCAGGTCTTACAGCTTTCATTTTGAAAAATCACAGAGAACCTGCGGATGGCCAAGGCTACTTAAAATTAGAGGAATGTAAATTAGGTATGATGAAGCATTGCCCTTTAAATATGTTTCCCCTGTGTTTTATACCAGCAGTTCTCAAACTTTACTATGCATCAGAATCACGTGACAGGCCTGTTAAAACATACGTCCTTGGGCCCTAACCCGAAAGTTTCTGACTGGTACATTTAGGGCGGGAGGGAGGATAAAGCATTTCCAGTTCTAACAAGTTCACAGGTGATACTGATGCTGCTATGGGAGGGGAAAATGCACACTTGGTGGAACCATTGTTCTATGCTGGGTGGAAGGATCTACTAGTAGTCCTTATTCTTGAGTTTTCAGCACCTCTTTTGAACTGATTTTTGTATTCATGGAAGGACTACTTAATGAAATGGTTTTTCTTGAACATCGTTTCAATCTGATACCTGCTTTTACTTTTTTAAAAAATTTTATTTATTTATTTGACAGAGAGAGACACAGCGAGAGAGGGAACACAAGCAGGGGGCGTGGGAGAGGGAGAAGCAGGCTTCCCCGTGGAGCAGGGAGCCCGATGCGGGGCTCGATCCCAGGACCCTGGGACCATGACCTGAGCCGAAGGCAGACACTTAACAACTGAGCCACCCAGGCGCCCCTGCTTTTACTTTTCAAATGAATAAAAAGTCCTACTGAGAAATTCCTAGTACTCACATATTTAGAGATGTGGCTGTGTTCTCATGGGAGTCCCCATAGTCCTTCATATGGATACATTTGATTTATAGACAATAATCCCTTTGCTAACTACAAGAGTGAATTTTATTGTCCTGCCACCTTTCAAAATTTTGGATGATCAGAGCTGATAATTCAGTGGGAATTTAGGCAGAGAGTGTGTGTTATAGTCTGAATGTGTCCCTCCAAAAGTCTTATGTTGAAACCTAACCCTTAAGGTAACAGTGTTTGGAGGTGGGGTCTTTGAGAGGTGATTAAGTCATGAAAGTAGGGCCCCCATTAATGGGATCAGTGCTCTTATAAAAGACCGCTGAGCAAGCTCCTTGGCCCTTCCACTGCATGAGGATGCAATGAGTGCAACCCAGAAGAAGTCCTTGGCCACTCTGATCGTGGACTGCTGGCCTTCAGAACCATGAGAACTAGATTTTGTTGTTGTTGTTTTTTTTTTAAAGATTTTATTTATTTGACAGAGAGAGACAGCGAGAGCAGGAACACAAGCAGGGGGAGTGGGAGAGGGAGAAGCAGGCTTCCCGTGGAGCAGGGAGCCCGATGTGGGGCTTGATCCCAGGACCCTGGGACCATGACATGAGCTGAAGGCAGACGCTTAACAACTGAGCCACCCAGGGGCCAAATAGATTTTGCTGTTTATAAATCCACCTAATCTGTGGTATTTTGTTAAGGCAGCCTGAATGGACAAAGATGGAAGCCGATTTTATTAGGATAACCTGTGGATTTCAATTATTCGAATAATACACTTCTATCTTATGAATAATCATGAATTCACCGCTGTTATACTTTTCTGTTGAATTTTTCCTTTTTAAGAGCTCCACACAGCCGCTTAATTATAATCTCTCACTGCTTACTCAGAGAAAGCTTTTGAAGCTGTAGGTTTCCTAGGTATCTGAGAGTTTATTGTGTCATTTTGTAGGCTAGGACCGAAGGTAAAGCATCCAGTGTGAAATATACATAACGGGGCACAAAGAAAACAGAGTTTTTGAGAAGTGTAAAACAGAAATGGCAACCATTCTTCAGACTGTAACAATAGACAAAAGAATGTAAGAACAAAAGGAATAGATGACTTGGAAAATGCCAGGTTTTCAATTCTGTTTTTAAGAAAGAGGTTTATCACTGACCAGTTAGAGTGGGTGACCCTTATGAGTAGAGGAGAAAAAAAAATCAGATGCTATGAAAACTTGAAGAATGTGTTAAAAAAATTGGATCAATTCATATCAGGATGGGCTAAAAGCAGGGAACCTTTAGAAAATATTCATGGACCTAAGAATCTTCTTTGCCCAATGAGAAATAGGACAGGGCTTTGTGGCTGCCATGTAAGAAGTGTGACTATAAAACGAGATACTCTGCACATCACACATAAAACCCATCTTACAATTAATAGATTTACATAAATTCAGCCCAAGACATGAAGATAATTCCTAATGGGCATTCCTAATCTACATGAACTCTTGCAAAGCTGTTTATTTTGTTTTTGCTCTTTTTTAAAAAAAGATTTCATTTTTTTATTTTTGCGCGCGCGCGCGAGAGAGAGCACAAGAGCAGGAGTGGGGTGAGGGGCAGAGGTAGCAGCAGATTTCCCGCTGAGCAGGGAGCCCGATGCGGGGCTCGATCCCAGGACCCTGGGATCATGACCTGAGCCGAAGGCAGACGCTTAACGACCGAGCCACCCAGGCGCCCCGTATGGTCATTTTAAAATTAATTCTTCCAATCCATGAGCACAGAATATCTTTCCATTTATTTTATTTTTTTAAAAAATTAAATTAATTTATTTGACAGAGAGAGACACAGTGAGAGAGGGAACACAAGCAGGGGGAGTGGGAGAGGGAGAAGCAGGCTTCCTGTGGAGCAGGGAGCCTGATGCAGAGCTTGGTCCCAGGACCTGAGCCGAAGGCAGAGGCTTAACGACTGAGCCACCCAGGCACCCCTCTTTCCATTTATTTGTGCCTCCAATTTTTTAAATCTTTGTCTTATTCAATGTATAGGTCTTTCACCTGTTTGGTTAAATTGATTCCTAGGTCTGTTAGTCTTTTTAAAGCAATTGTAAATGGGATTATTTTCTTTATTTTTCTTTGATAGTTAATTATAAGTGAATAGAAATGCAACACATTTTTGTATATTGATTTTTGTATCCTACAACTTTACTTAATTTGTTTATTCTAATGGGTTTTTGGTGGAGTCTTTAGAGGTTTACCGTGTCATCTGCAAATACTGCCAGTTTTACTTCTTCCTTTCCATTTGGATGCATTTTATTTCTTTTTGTTGCTTAATTGGTCTGGCTATGATTCCCAGTACTCTGTTTAATAAAATTGATGGGAGTGGGCATCCTTGTCTTGTTCCTGATCTTAAAGAAAAAGGTTTAAGCTTTTCACCACTAAGTATGATATTAGTTGTTGGCTTCATATATGACCTTTATTATGTTGAGATATGTTCCCTTTGAACCCACTTTAATGAGAGTTTTTATCATAAATGGATGTTGAATTTTGTCAAATGCCTTTTCTATATTTATTGAGACGATTATATGATTTTTGTCCGCTGTGTTAATGTGGTGTATCACATTGATTGATTTGTGATTGTTTTGTTTTGTTTTTTAAAGATTTTATTTATTTATTTGACAGAGAGAGACACAGCGAGAAAGGGAATACAAGCAGGGGGAGTGGGAGAGGGAGAAGCAGGCTTCCTGCGGAGCAGGGAGCCCGATGTGGGACTCGATCCCAGGACCCTGGGATCTTGACCTGAGCCGAAGGCAGACGCTTAACGACCGAGCTATCCAGGTGCCCCGATTGATTTGTGATTGTTAAAAATCCTTGCATCCTTGGGATAAACCCAACTTGATCATGGAATATGATTCTTTTAATATATTGTTGCTTAATCTCCACATATATACATATTTTCCACGTTTTTTCTTGTAATTAATTTCTAGTTTCATGCCATTGCAATCAGAAGAGATGTTTGACATTATTTCAATATTCTTAAATTTAAGACTTGTTTTGTGGCCTTACATATGATCTATCCTGGAGAATGTTCCATGTGTACTTGAGAAGAATGTGTATTCTATTGCCTTTAGATGAAATGTTCTGTATCTGTGTCTATTAAGTCTATGTGGTCTAATGTGTTGTTTAAGGTCGATGTTTCTTTGTTGATTTTCTGTTGGATGATCTATTCATTGATGAAACTAGGATGTTAAATTTCTCTACTAATACTGAATTACTGTCAATTGTTCCCTTTATGTGTATTTATATTTGCTTTATATATTTAGGTGCTCCTATGTCAGATGCATAAATATTTACAAAAGTTATATACTCTTGTTTGATTAATCCCTGTATCATAATTTAATATCCTTCTTTCTTTCTTATTACAGCCTTTCTTTTAAAGTCTGGGTTTTTATTTTTTTTATTTTTTTTAAAGATTTTATTTATTCATTTGAGACACAGAGATACAGAGAGAGAGAGAGCATGAGCGGTGGGAGAGGCAGAGGGAGAGGGAGAAGCAGACTCCTGGCTGAGCCAGGAGCCCGATGTGGGGCTCGATCCCAGGACCCCGGGATCATGACCTGAGCTGAAGGCAGACGCTTAACCATCTGAGCCACCCAGGTGCCCCTGGGTTTTTTTTTTAAACATTTTATTTATTTGACAGAGAGAGATAGTGAGAGCAGGAACACAAACAGGGGGAATGGGAGAGGGAGAAGCAGGCTTCCCGCAGAGCAGGGAGCCCGATGTGGGGCTCGATCCCAGGACTCTGGGATCATGACTTGAACCAAAGGCAGACACTTAACTACTGAGCCACCCAGGCGCCCCTAAAGTCTGTTTTGTTTGACATAAGTATAGCTGCCCCAGATTTCTTTTGGTTTCCATTTGCATGGAATATCTTTTTCTATCCCTTCACTTTCAGTCTGTGTGTGCCCTTACATCTGAAATGAGCCTCTTACAGGCTATATATACATGGGTGTTGTTTTTTTATTCATTCAGCCATTTTATGTCTTTTGATTGGAAAATTTAGTCCATTTACATTTGAAGTAATTATTAATAAGTATGTACTTATTACCATTTTGTTACTTGTTTTTTGGCTGTTTTGTTGTTCCTTTATTTTCTTCCTTTGTGATTTGATGATTTTCTGCAGTAGTATGTTTAGATTCCTTTGTCATTATTTTTATCTACTATAGGTTTTTGCTTTGTGATTACCATTATGTTTACATATAGCAACTTATTTTTATAAATCTCTTTTAAGTTGATAACAACTTACGTTTAGATGAATCCTAAAGGTCTACATCCCCCTACCCTATGTTTTATGTTTTTGAGGTCACATTTTTTATATTATATATAAAATATACATATTATATATATAATATATATCTATCTTATATCTATATTTGTATAAGATATATATTAAAAATATATATTATATCCCTTAATTAATTATTATAGATATATTTTTACTACTTTGCCTTTTATTTTTATTTATTTTTTAAAAGATCTTATTTATTTATTTATTTGATAGCGGGAGAGAGAGAGAGAGAGCACAAGCATGAGAGAGTGAGAGCGCATAAGCAGGGGGAACAGCAGGCAGAGGGAGAGGGAGAAGCAGGCTCCCTGAGGAGCAGGGATCCCAGGGCAGGGCTCAATCCCAGGACCCTGGGATCATGACCTGAGTGGAAGCCAGATGCTTAACCAACAGAGCCACCCAGGAGGCCCTACTTTTGCCTTTTAACCTTCATACTAGCTTATAAGTGATGATCCACAACCTTAACAGTGTTAGATTATTCTGAATTTTACATATATTTACCTTTCCTTTACTTTTGCCAATGAGAGTTATACCTTCATATATTTTCCTTTTACTAATAAGGACCCTTTTGTTTCAGCTTAAAGAAGTCCTTTTAACATTTCTTAGAAGGCCCATCTAGTTGTGATGAATTCCTTTAGTTTTTACTGTCTGGAAATCCAGATCTCCTTTAATTCTGAATGACAACTTCTCTGGGTTGAGTATTCTCGATTGTAAGTTTTTTTCTTTCAGATCTTTGAAAGTATTGTGCCGCTCCCTTTTCTACAAAGTTTCTGCTGAAAAATCTGCTGATAGTCATAATGGGGTTCCCTTGTATAAAACAAAGTGTTTTTCTCTTGCTGCTTTTAAGATGTTCTCCTTGTTTTTTAACATTTGACGTTTTTTATGTTAAGTTTTTTCTTTAATTCCAGTATAGTTAACATATACTGTTATATTAGTTTCAGGTGTATGATATAGTGATTCAACAATTTTATACATTACTCAGTGCTCTTCATGATTAAGTGTACTCTTTTTTTTTTCTATTTCTTTTTTTTTATTCTTATGTTAATCCCCATACATTACATCATTAGTTTTAGATGAAGATTAAGTGTACTCTTTAATCCCCATCCCCTATTTCACTCATCCCCCCTGCCCACCACCCCTCTGGTAACCATCAGTTAATTCTCTATAGTTAAGAGTCTGATTCTTGGTTTGTCTCTCTCTTTTTTTCTTCCTTTGCTTGTTTGCTTTCTTTTTAAATTCTACATATGAGTGAAATCACTCATTTGGCATTTATCTTTCTCTGGCTTATTTTGCTTAGCATTATACTCTCTAGCTCCATCCATGTTGTTACAAATGGCAAGATTTCATTCTCTTTTATGGCTGAGTAATATTCCATTGTATATGTATGTATACCACATTTTCTTTATCCATTAGTCAATTGTTGGCCTCATGGGCTGCTCCCATAATTTGGCTATTGTAAATAATGCTTCAATAAACATAGGGGTACACGTATCCCTTTGAATTAGTGTTTTTGTTTTTTTGGGGTTAATTACCCAGTAATGCAATTACTGGATCATAGAGTAGCTCTATTTTTTAACTTTTTGAGGAACCTCCATACTATCGTCCACAGTGGCTGCATCAGTTTGCATTCCCACGAACAGTGCCAGAGTGTTCCTTTTCTTCCACATCCTTGCCAACACCTGTTGTTTCTTGTGTTGGTTATTTTAGCCATTGTGACAGGTGTGAGGTGGTATCTCATAGTGGTTTTGATTTGTATTTCCCTGATGAAGAATGATTTTAAGCATCTTTTCATGTGTCTGTTAGCCGTCTGGATATCTTTGGAGAAATGTCTGTTTATGTCTACCTCCCATTTATTTTCTTTTTCTTTTTTTAAAGATTATTTCTTTATTTGAGAGAGAGAGAGAGAGCATGAGCAGGGTGAGGGGCAGAGGGAGAAGCAGACTCCCTGCCGAGCAGGGAGCCCAATGTGGAGTTCGGTCCCGGGACTCTGGGATCATGACCTGAGCCAAAGGTAGACATCCAACCAACTGAGCCACCCAGGTGCCCCTTCTGCCCATTTCTTAACTGCATTATTTGTTTTTTTGGGTGTTGAGTTGTCTCAGTTCTTTATAGATTTTGGATACTAACCCTTTATTGGATATGTCATTTGCAAATATCTCCTCCCATTCAATAGGTTGTCCTTTAGTTTTGTTGATTGTCTCCTTTGCTGTGCAGAAACTTATTTTGATATATTCCCTGCACTTTATTTTTGTTTTTATTTCCCTTGCCTCAGGAGGCATCTAGAAAAATGTTGCTATGGTGTCAAATTATTGCCTGTACTCATTTCAATGATTTTTACGGTTTCAGGTCTCACATATAGGCTTTTAATCCATTTTGAGTTTATTTTTGTGTATGGTGAAAGTGGTCCAGTTTCATTCTTTTAGATGTTGCATGTTGCTGTCCAATTTTCCCAGCACCATTTATTGAAGAGACTGTTTCTTATTGGATAGTCTTGCCTCTTTTGTCAAAGTTTAATTGACTATATAATTGTGGGTTTATTTCTGAGTTTTCTATTCTGTTCCATTGATCTATGTGTCTGTTTTCATGCCAGTACCATAACGTTTTGATTGCTATAGCTTTATAATATAACTTGCAGTCTGGAATTGTGATACCTTGTTTTTCTATTTTTCAAGATTGCTTTGGCTATTCAGGGTCTTTTGTGGTTCCATACAAATTTTAGGATTATTTGTTCTAGTTTTGTGAAAAATGCTCTTGGTATTTTAATAAGGATTGCATTAAATCTGTAGATTACTTTGGGTAATATAGATATTTTAACAATACTTTTCTTCCAGCCCATCAGCATAGAATGCCTTTCCATTTCTTTCTTTCTTTTTTTTTTTAAAAGATTTATTTATTTGACAGAGAGAGACACAGCGAGAGAGGGAACACAAGCAGGGGGAGTGGGAGAGGGAGAAGCAGGCTTCCCGCTGAGCAGGGAGCCTGACGTGGGGCTCAATCCCAGGACCCTGGGATCATGACCTGAGCCGAAGGCAGATGCTTAACGACTGAACCACCCAGGTGCCCCTGCCTTTCCATTTCTTTGTGTCATTTTCAGTTTCTTTCATCAATGTTTTATAGTTTTCAGAGTATAGGTCTTTCATCTCTTTCATTTAGTTTATTCCTAGGTATTTATTATTTTTGGTACTATTGTAAATGGGATTGCTTTCTTTTTTTTTTAAGTATTTTATTTATTTATTTGACAGAGAGAGACACAGCAAGAGAGGAAACACAAGTGGGGGAGAGGGAGAAGCAGGTTTCTCATTGTGCAGGGAGCCGGATGTGCAGGACCCGGGTATCATGACCTGAGAGTAAGACAGACGCTTAGCGACTGAGCCCCCCAGGCGCCCCGAGATTGCTTTCTTAATTTCTCTTTCTGCTGCTTCATTATTAGTATATAGAAATGCTACAGATTTCTGTACATTGATTTTGTGTCCTGCAACTTTATTGAGAGAGAGAGAGCAGAAGCAGGGGGAGGGGCAGAGGCAGAAGGAGAAGCCGACTCCCCAGTGAGAAGGGAGCCTGATGCGGGGCTGGATCCCAGGAACCCAGGGTCATGACCTGAGCCTAAGGCAGACACTCAACTGACTGAGCGACTCAGACGCCTCCTGCAACTTTATTGAATTCATTGATCAGTTCTGGTACATTTTTGGTGGAGTGTTTACTGTTTTCTTTTTTCTTTTTTTTTTTTTAAGATTTTATTTATTTGAGACAGAGAGAATGAGAGAGATAGAGCACATGAGAGGGGGGAGGGTCAGAGGGAGAAGCAGGCTCCCTGCCGAGCAGGGAGCCCGATGCGGGGACTCGATCCAGGGACTCCAGGATCATGACCTGAGCCGAAAGCAGTCGCTTAACCAACTGAGCCACCCAGGCGCCCCGTGTTTACTGTTTTCTATATAGTATCATGTCATCTGCAAATAGTGAAAGTTACTTATTCCTTACCAATTTGGATGCTTTATATTTCTTCTTGTTGTCTGATCACTGTGGCTAGGACTTCTACTTTGAATAAAAGTGGTGAGAGTGGACATCTTTGTCTCATTCCTTTTTTTTTTAATAGAGAATCATTCTCTTGATTCCTTTTTTTTTTTTTTTAAGATTTTATTTATTTGACAGAGAGAGACAGAGAGACACAGCGAGAGAGGGAACAGAAGCAGGGGGAGTGGGAGATGATGAAGCAGACTCCCGGCTGAGCAGGGAGCCCAATGTGGGGCTCGATCCCAAGACCCTAGGATCGTGACCTGAGCAGAAGGCAGATGCTTAACGACTGTGCCACCCAGGCACCCCTAATCTGTTCTATTTTTTTAGTTTCTATATCATTTAATTCTGCTCTAGTCTTTATTATTGCCTTCCTTCCGCTGGGTTTGAGTTTTGTTTTTCGTTGTTTAGCTCCATTATATGAGAGGATAGGTTGTTTATTTGAGATTTTTCTTGCTTCTTGAGGTAAACTTGTATTGCTATAAACTTCCCTCTTAGAACATCAACAAAGATTCATCTTCGCTGCATCTTAAAGATTTTGGACCATTGTGTTTTCATTTTCATTAGTTTCCATGTAATTTTTAATTTCTTCTTTGATTTTTTTTTTTGGTTAACCCATTCATTGTTTAGTAGCATATTATTTAACCTCCATGTATTTGTGCTGTTTCCAGACTTTTTCTTGTGGTTGATTTCTGGTTTCATAGTGTCGTGGTCAGAAAAGATGCATGGTATGACTTCAATCTTTTTTAATTTGTTAAGACTCATTTTGTGACTTAATATGTGATCTGTTCTGGAGAATGTTCCATGTGTACTTGAAAAGAATGTGTGTTCTGCTGTTGTAGGATGGAATGTTCTGAATATATCTGTGAAGTCCATCTGGTCCAGTGTGTCATTCAAAGCCATGGTTTCCTTACTGATTTTTTGTTTGGATAATCTGTCCATTGATGTAAGTGGAGTGTTAAAGTCCCTACTATTAGGGCGCCTGGATGGCTCAGTCGTTAAGCGTCTGCCTTTGGCTCAGGTCATGATCCCAGGGTCCTGGGATCGAGTCCCACATCAGGCTCCCCGCTCTGCGGGAAGCCTGCTTCTCCCTCTCCCACTCCCCCTGCTTGTGTTCCTGCTCTCCCTATGTCTCTCTCTGTCAAATAAATAAATAAAATCTTAAAAAAATAATAATAAATAAAGTCCCTACTATTATTATATTACTATCAAATTTTTAATGTTTATTAACTGTTTTTTGTATTTGGGTGCTCCCATGTTATATGCATAAATATTTACAATTATTATATCCTCTTGTTGGATTGTCCCCTTTATTATTATATAGTGTCCTTCTTTGTCTCTTGTTACAGTCTTTGTTTTTTTGTTTTTTTTTTTAAAGATTTTATTTATTTATTTGAGAGAGAGAGAGAGAGAGAGAGCACATGAGAGGGGGAGGGCCAGAGGGAGAAGCAGACTCCCTGCTGAGCAGGGAGCCCGATGCGGGACTTGATCCTGGGACTCCAGGATCATGACCTGAGCCGAAGGCAGTCGCTTAACCAACTGAGCCACCCAGGCGCCCCTACAGTCTTTGTTTTAAAGTCTATTTTGTCTGATATAAGTAGCACAACCACAGTTTATTTTTATTTTTTTGTTTTTTGATTTTTTTTTTTTGAGAGAGAGCTGGCATGAGTGTGTGTGAGTAGGGGGGCGGGGCGGGAGGAGAAATCTTAAGCAGACTGCACTGAGTGCAGAGCCTGCTGTGAGGCTCAGTTTCACAATCCCAAGATCATGACCTGAGCCGGAACCAAGAGTTGGATGCTTAACTGACTGAGCCACCCAGGCACCAGCCACTCCCACCTTTTTAGAAAGCATCCATTTGAATGATAAATTTTTCTCCATCCCCTCACTGTCAATCTTCAGGTGTCTTTAGGTTTGAAATGTGTCCTTTGTAGGCAGCATATAGACAAATCTTGTTTTTTATCTGCTCGTTACCCTATATCTTTGATTGGAGTGTTTAGTCCATTTACATTCAAAGTAATTATTGATAGATATGTATTTATTGCCACTTTGTTACTTGTTTTGTAGTTTTTCTCTGATCCTTGCTCTTTTTCATGGTTTTTTGGCCTTCTTTAGTAATATACTTGGATTCCTTTCTCTTTATTCTTTGCATAGCTATTACCAGTTTTTGATTTGTTGTTACCATGAGGTTTGTGTATATACCATATTGTGCATATGGCAGTCTATCTTAAGTTCATGGTTGCTTAAGTTTGAACCCATTCTTTACTCCACCCTCCCTTTTAGGTATATGATGTTGTATTTTACATGCTTTTTTTTTTTTTTTAAGATTTTATTTATTTGAGAGAGAAAGAATGAGGGACAGAGAGCATGAGAGGGAAGAGGATCAGAGGGAGAAGCAGACTCCCCGCCGAGCAGGGAGCCTGATGTGGGACTCGATCCCAGGACTCCAGGATCATGACCTGAGCCGAAGGCAGTCGCTTAACCAACTGAGCCACCCAGGCGCCCTTACATGCTTTTATTTTATGAACCCCTTGTTTGATTTTTTTACAGAGGTACTTATTTTACTGCTTTTGTGTTTTTTACTTTTTATAGTCTCTCTTAAGGTTTTTCCTGTCCCCTCAAAGAGTCCTCCTTAATATGTCTTGTAGGGCTGGTTTAGTCATCATGAACTCCTTTAGTTTTTGTTTGTCTGAGAAACTCTTTATTTCCCCTTCTGTTCTGAATGACAGCCTTGCTGGATAGAGTATTTTTCGCAGCAGATATTTCCCTCCTGGATCTGGATATCTGTTTCCTTTCCCAGATTAGGGAAATTTTCAGCTATTATTTCTTCATGTAAATTTCCTGCCCCCTTTTCTTCTGGGATTCCTATAATACAAATGTTATTGCACTTGATGGAGTCACTGAGTTCCCTAAGACCATTATCAGTTTACATAATTTGTTTTCCTTTCTTTGCTCAGCTTGGTTACTTTCCACTACTCTGTCTTTCAGGTCATTAATTCTTTCCTCTGCTTCATCTTCCCTGGTATTTATTCTATCAAGTGTATATATTTAAATAAATAAAATAAAGATTTTATTTATTTATTTGACAGAGAGACAGGAGAGCAGGAACACAAGCAGGGGGAGTGGGAGAGGGAGAAGCAGGCTTCCCGCCTAGGAGAGAGCCCGATGCAGGGCTCGATCCCAGGACCCTGGGATCATGACCTGAGCCGAAGGCAGACGCTTAATGACTGAGCCACCCAGGCGGCCCCATGAAGTGTATTTTTTAATTTAACTTATTGTGTTCTTCATCTGTGATTGGTTCTTTTCTCCTCTTTGTTAAGTTTCTCACTGTCCTCCACTCTTAAATCCAGTGAGTATCTTTATGATCAGTACTTTATTTATTTATTAAGATTTTATTTATTTATTTGACAGGGAGAGACACAGCGAGAGAGGGAACACAAGCAGGGGGAGTGGGAGAAGGAGAAGCAGGCTTCGCATTGAGCAGGGATCCTGATACAGGGCTCGATCCGAGGACCCTGGGGTCATAACCTAAGCTGAAGGCAGATGCTTAACGACTGAGCCACCCAGGCACCCCTATGATCAGTACTTTAAATTCTCTAGGAGGCATATTACTTATGTCCATTTTGCTTAGGTCTCTTGCTGTGATTTGATCCTATTTCATTTGGGACATATTTCTCTTTTGTATAACTCTTTGTGTCTGTTCCTATATGTTAGGAAAGTCAGCTATGTCTCTTGCTGTTGACAGTAATGGCCTTATGAAGAAGAGATCCTGTAGTGCTCTGTAGTGCAGTGTTCCCTGTTCTTCAAGGACTAGTGCTCAGGGTCTCCTATGTGTGTTGTGTGTGTTCTGCTATTGAGTCCTGGCTCTTTTTCCTTCAGTCCAGTTGTTTGCAGAGGCTTTCTTTGCCTTTTGTGGGCAGTATTTAGTCCCCAACGGGGGTGGGGAATGATTTAACAAGATGTGCACTGGCCCGCTTGTGAAATGAAACCTGCTACCACCACCAATGCTGGAGGTGAGGTCCCGCAAACACACGAGTTGGGAGATGAGGTGTTGATGGGGTTTGTGCTGGTCTTCTTGGGGAGGAGACCTGCAGCAGTGGGATGGAGGCAAGTGTAACTGGGTAGGGCAGATCTGCCAAAGTGTATGTGGGGTGGTTTCGTGAAAGCAAGTTAGGTAGCAAGTGTCAGCACTGTGCTGGTACCTACAGATGGCCCTATGTTTATGCTGGAGGTTGGGATAGGGAAATTACATGTGCCAGCTCCTTTGTTCCTCGTGGGATCTCGGCGTGATACCTGCCTCTCCAGGCCACACTCTGAGATGGGTTAATCACTCTCCCTCCTGTTGGCCCTGGCATTTTTCAAACTGCTGGTTCTATGCTGTATCTTCATGGGCTGTTGGGCTTTGTCTTTAAGGATGGGGACTCAGCTTCCTAATACCCTCTGTCTCTCCCAGAGTCAAACCCATGGATTTAAAAAATTCCATGCTTTAAGTCCCCCTGGTTGTAAGAACTCATGACATTTGGCTTCTCTTTTAGAGCCAAATATTATGGGGATTCATCTTCCCTGTGCTGGCTCCCCATTGTGAAAGTCTGTTTTTCACCCTTTTCTATACCACCAGCTCCCCTCCCACCATGGACAGCCAAGGTCCATTTGGCTCCCAAACTGCATCTTCCCTCTTCCTACCCTCTTCTCTATCTTTAGTATTCAGATCATTTTCTGGATTATTTACACTGATGTGAGTGTTATCTTGTTGTATCTGTGGGAGGAGGTGAGCTTAGGGTTCTCCTACTCTGCCATCCTCCCAGCTTCTCTCTAACTTTTGACATTTTAGTTATAATATGTTTTGGTGTGGATTTTTTTGGGTTCATCCTTTTTAGGACTCTGGGATTCCTGGATCTGAATGTCTGTTTCCCTCACCAGGTTAGGGAAGTCTTCATCCATTATTTTTCTAAAAGATTTTCTGCCCTGTTTTGTCTCTTCTCCTTATGAGCCTTCTGTAATGCAAATATTGTTTCATGAGTCCCCAAGCTATCTTCAGTTTTTTTCACTCTTTCTTTTTGCTGCTCTGATGGGGTGTGAGTTCTACTGCCTTCTCTTCAAGCTCACTGATCCTTTCTTCTGCTTCATCCAATTTGCTGTTGAATCCCTCCAGTGAATTTTCCAGTTTGGTTATTGTATTTTTCAGCTCTGATTTCTTTTTGCTAGTTCTATATTTTATACCTTTGTTAAAGTTTTTACTGTGCTCATTTATTTTTTACCTGTGTTCAGTGAGACTCTTCATGACCATTATTTTGAACTCTTTATCAAGTAAATCACTTATCTCTGTTTCCTTAAGGATTTTTTTTTGGAGGTTTTATCTTATTCTTCAATTTGGAACACATTCCTCTGTATCTTCACTTTATTTTTTGACTTTGTGTTGGTTTCTATATATTAGATAAAACAGCTGCCTCTCCCAACCTTGGAGGAGTGATCTTGTGTGGGAGATGAAACTTATTGTTCAACCTTGCCCTAGCTCTAGATTGTCTCTCAAACCATTGTAGTTATGCAAGCAGCCAATTTTATTTTTAATGGCTCCTAGTAGTTGAGGTTATGCCAAGAATTGTCAATTTCCCAAGGGGGAGGATCTCAATCAGCACCTAGGTTTAGGAAAATTGGAAGCAAGACCTTCAGGCAGCAGCTTTTAAAGTATGCAAACATATATAATCCTATGGGACTTCAAGCATTAAGTCCCACTGGCTATTATAACCAGGTGATCTAGCGGTGTCCACTGGTTACAGCTACAAAAATTAGGGTTCTAGAGGAGGGTATTTTCTCCTTTCCAGGAGATACTGGTGAGTTGGAGTGAGGCAGAAGGAGAGTGCAGATGGTGCATGCCAGCGTCTGTCCCCAGAGAATACCCTAGCAGGTTCCTTGATGTGTGTTAAATTAGGTGCTTACACTTCAGACCAGTGTTTAAGATAATGAAATAAGCATTGTTCACATAAAGTCTGGGCTCCTCTAAATCGACTGCCTCTGCACTGGTCCCTGTGATGGGTGAGTTTGAGTGTGTGAACTCTTTAAAAGCTGTTTCCTCAGTTATCTATAGCCTTGTTCGTCTTGTGGACATGAGCCCTATTGGTTTTCAAAGCTAGGCATTTTGGAGGCTTGCTCAGATACAGGTGTTGAACACTGGTGTGCCCAATGTGGAATTCAAACCTGGAGCTCCTCAGGGAGAAGCTCCAGGTTTTGATTGCCCTCCTGATTTTGCATCCGTGTGTCAGGAGTAGGGTTTGATGAGATTGTCTCAGCCTCTCCTACCCACTTTAATGTGGGTTCCCCCCCCTCATTTGTCTGATATGCAGAATTTGCTCAGCTAGTTTTTTTTTTTTTTTTTTTTTTTGGTTTTGGTTTTTTTCCCGAGAGGAAATTGTTTCATATGTAGCTCTTGATTTGGTGTATTCATGGCAGAAGTTGAGGTCAGGATCTTCCTACATTACCATCTTGAGCTAGAACTTTCAAGTACCATTCTATTAGAAGTTTCTAGGCAGTCCCAGCTAAAGTTAATTCCCTTTAAAAAAATTTCCTATAACTCTAATCATGTTATACCTTGTCTACAGTGATTAGCATAGACAGTTTCCTTTCTTTTCTGGATTACTGTAGTGAGATGGTGTTATGTTCATTTTTGTGGCTCCCTCTAGGTTTGGAGTTTGGTAGGTTCTTAATGTGTGTACAATATTGAAGGGAAGGAAGAAAATAAGTGTATATGTATACACACACACCTGCTGTATTCCTTATCCTTAAGATATGTATATGTACTTAAATAAATATGTTTGCAGTAATGTTTCATGCATTAAACCAAAGACTTCTGGTTCTAGATAAGAGAGTGAACTGAGCATGACTGCTGGCTCCTTCTCATGCACAACCATTCTGGAGATGTCAGAAAGGAGATACCTATTACAATCTAGTATCTAAGGAAAAGTTTTCAACCTAATGATGGATACCAACCAAAAATCTATAATAACCATCATACTTAGCAAAATTTTAGATGCTGTATTACTTAGGAGTGTGTTTCCTATATGTAAAAGAAACCAAAACAACAGTGGTAAACACACAAGGGATTGGCTTTTCCTCGTAGCAGGAAGCCCAGAGGTGGGCAGTGCAGCTCTAGTACATGTTCTCACAAAGCTTCAGTGTTTAGGCCCCTTCTAGCTTTCTTTCTTTTTTTTTTTTTTTTAAAGATTTTATTTATTTTTTTGAGAGCGAAAATGAGAGAGAGAGAGAGAGCATGAGAGGGGAGGATCAGAGGGAGAAGCAGACTCCCTGCTGAACAGGGAGCCTGATGCGGGACTCGATCCCGGGACTCCAGGATCATGACCTGAGCCGAAGGCAGTCGCTTAACCGACTGAGCCACCCAGGCGCCCCCCTTCTAGCTTTCTGATCATCATCTCACACATAGAGCTTTTTTCCCCCTCATCCTCTCAAGGTGCTTTTGCTTCTTAGGTAACCATGATCTAGGCAGGAAGAAGGGAGTGAAGAGAAGGGCAAAGAGATGTGGAACGGAGCCAGCTGGGCTTTCTGAAAGCTCACACAGGGACACTGTCTAACATCCCATTGGCTTGACTGTTACATGACCACCTTTAGTTGCAAGGACAGTTGCATTTTTGCCTCTATAAACAAAATTGAGTTCTGGTAGAAAGGAAAAAATAGAGACTTGAAATTGGGTAGGCTATTAGTAGCATCTGCTTTGTATTCTGTTTAGGTTTGAGAATAACATCATGCTCTCCACTGTGACCACTAACCTTTAAGTTAGTAGTTGATGTCTTGGCCATTGTAAAAAGAAAACAATAAATGTGAATATAACCCTGTCAGTTCTGCTAAAATCTGCAAAACTGTATCTAGCTTATTAAATCACTTATTAAACAATACTAGGTAGCTTACTGAGCCTATAAATTTGGCAACAGATACAAATTTGGAACTATATAACTAGGAACTGTACCCAAATCATACTGCAGATCTTCTGTAGTGGAGAAACCACTGTTACCACTCTTTGGCAGAGACACTGCAGTGTGTACTGTGAAATCTACCAATCTGAGCACTGGGTACCAGGGCAAGAATCTCTGCCACAACCCATTCTCTTGTTTTCTCTCTTTCAGAATGATTCTGCACGGTGCTTTCTTCTTTACTTCATTCATGTCATGTCCTTTCAAAATCTGTGTTCTATCTGTACAAGAGTCTGAGAAAAGCAAGTTTCTGTCCTTTATTATGGGATTTGGGGACTTAAAAGGAGAGAAACATCTCCTAATCCCCAGGGAGGATGTTTAGAGATGCCTAGATGACTGGAAAGAATGATGTATACATTACAACATATTATATCACTTTCAGATATTGATAATGTATATAAGTTCTCTTCAAATTCAACCAACCTATAGAACCAAAAAGAGTCCAGCAAGAAAACCAGATGCATGATCAATGTATAAAAATAAATTTCAGGGCACCTGGGTGGCTCAGTTGGTTAAGCGACTGCCTTCGGCTCAGGTCATGATCCCAGGGTCCTGGGATTGAGTCCCACATCGGGCTCCTGGCTCAGCGGGAAGCCTGCTTCTCCCTCTCCCACTCCCCCTGCTTGTGTTCCTGCTTTTGCTGTCTCTGTCTCTGTCAAAAAAAAAAAAAAATCTTTAAAAAACAAATAAAATAAATTTCATACCTCCATACCAACACTGACCAATTAGAAATTTTAATAAAAAATTTATTAATTGCAATAAAACCATATGATGTACAGAAATTGAGCTATTAAAGAATTCAAAAAAAATTATGGAAAAAATTGTACAACTCTATTAAAAGATATTTTTAAAATATCTGAATAAATGATGCAAAATATCCCGCTAATAGATGGGATGTATTAACATTTTGAAGATTTAATTCCTCAAAAACTAATCTATAGATGCAGTATAATTAAAAAGAACTCCAGGAGCGCCTGGGTGGCTCAGTTGTTAAGTGTCTGCCTTTGGCTCAGGTCATGATCTCAAGGTCCTGGGATCGAGTCCCACATTGGGCTCCCTGCTCGGCGGGAAGCCTGCTTCTCCCTCTCCCACTCCCCCTGCTTGTGTTCCCTCTCGCTGTCTCTCTCTCTCTGTCAAAAACAAAAACAAACAAACAAAAAAACCCAGAAGGATTTTTGGAGGTAAATCAATAATGTGATTTTAGAATGTATTTGGTGAATATCTAATAGCAATTTTGAAAAATAAGCCAAAGCAATTGAAACAGTGTCACAGGATCAAATCTTTAAGCCAAGGGGTCAGGGTAGAAAGTCAAGAAACAGACCTGTGAATATATGGGAATTTGCTATAAAGAAATAAATTTGGTAAATATTGGATTATTCAGTAAATAGTACTGAGAAAATTAGCTCCCCATAAGGAGAAAAGTACAATCAGATCCCTATCTTATCTAAAAATAAACTCTGAATGTATTATAAAAGATGAAATATAAAATTGAAGAAGAAAATATAGGAGAATATGCGGAAAGGAAAAGATTTCTTTAATAGGAGTTCCAGGTTGAGTCCTCCAAGAAATAGATCCTAAGATAGAGATTTGCATTTGGGGAGACTTTTGGGGTGTGGTCTCAAGCTCAACACCTATGGAGGAGCCAAGGAGGCAGGATCCTGCTGAGTGAGAAGTTGAACTGTGGTAGTTTTAGCTTGATCCCATGGGGAACTCCAGAGCCGGGACAGTTCTGATTTGGACTGAGTGGATCCAACCTCTATTCCTTGCATAGACCAATCACTGTCCCCAGGAAGTGGGCATGACCTTGGGTAAGATAGCTAGTCAGGGGCAATGCCAAAGTTTCCCATCTTTTCCTCTTGGCAATTGTGAATAATGCTGCTATGAACGTGGGTGTGTAAATATCTCTTCAAGATCCTGCTTTTGATTCTTTTGGCTCTATATGAGAAGTAGGATTGCTGGATTAGATGGTAATTATATTTTTAACTTTTTGAGGAAGTAGCTGTACCAATTTGCATTCCCACCAGCAGTGCACAGGGATTCCCCTTTCTCTCCACATCCTCACCAGCACTTATTTTCTGTGTTGTGTGTATGTGTCTGTCTTTTGTTTTGTTTTTGACAGTGGGTGTCATAATGTGCGTGAGGGGCTGTCTTGTTATTTTGATTTGCATTTTTTAATACAACTAGTTTTTTAAAAGTAAAATTTGTTGTCTTATAAGCATAAAAGCAACACATATTCATTGCAGAACATTGGGAAAACAGAAAAGTATAACGATGAAAATATTTCTTAGAGTCCTGGTACTTCAAGACAATTAGTGTTAATGATTTGGTTTGTGTTTTTCAATTTTTTATCTGTCCATGTTTACACATGGGTCATGCTAGCCCATACTGCCCCTTTGGGCAATTCAGAAAGAGTCATCCTGTTTTCTAGGTTAAGTGCAGCCCTGTACCGGGGTGGGCAGCTTGATAAGCACGGCACAGCTAGATTTCAGATCTCACTTGCTCTGAGGGCAGGCATCTTGTGCAGTGAACAACATGTAAAACCGTATGTTGTAGTTCTGAATGTACACATGGGTTTTATTTTATATTTTTTGTGAAACCGAGATCATAATATGTGGTAGACTATGTTTAGATAGAACATAATTTATTTTAGTTTATTCCTACTTGATAAATTGTTTCCAAAATTTTTATATTGTAAATTCTTGCTGGTATGGTAATACTTATACATAAATATTCACTTTTAGAATTATTTCCTTATGATAAATTCCTAAAAATTGCCTGGAAAATTAAATCTGAGGGCTCATGATGTGCACTCCACTGTGTTCAGAGAGATATTAATCCTCATCACAAACCAATAGTGTGAAGGTCCCGTGATTCTCTCCTTTTGGAGAGAAAACTGAGGCACAACAAGAAATGAAGTGACTTAGTTACTTGATCCAGGTCACACAGCTGGGAAATGGTAGAGTTTGGATTTCAACACACTTCTGTCAGTTGCATCTGCTCCAGAGCCCAAGCCATTAACATGCTACAAGGGATTCACTTTAAAGGGGAAGACAGATGGATTTGAGAAGAGTTTTACAATAAATAAGACTCATCAGTGGAGGGGTGCCCGGGTGGCTCAGTCGTTGAGCGTCTGCCTTCAGCTAGGGTCATGATCCCAGGGTCCTGGGATGGAGCCCTGCATCGGGCTCCCTGCTCGGCGGGAAGCCTGCTTCCCCCTCTCCCACTCCCCCTGCTTGTGTTCCCTCTCTCGTGTCTCCCTCTGTCAAATAAATAAATAAAATCTTAAAAAAAAAAAAAGAGTCATCAGTGGAATAGACCTTGACCACTAGATAATTTCCGTAGGAGATGAGACCATTCAAAAGCAATGGCTTATTATTATTATTATTTTTAATGTATTTGTTAGAAGAATTTCTTGACAAAATGATAAATATTTGAACAAGACACACATTGTTCATTTCTAAGCTCTTTTTAAGAGAAGCAACTTCAGAATATAATTTAAATTTTGATTTAAGCTGACTAAAAATGGTGTCTTTGTACCCTTTTTAGTTTAGATTCCAAAGTATCTGGGTCAATGAAGGGATCGTTTTGATATCCTCATCTCAGACTGCTCACTTCCCTATGCTGCACCTGAACTTCGGTTTTTGTTAAACAGAGGTGATAGCCTTTGTTCACTTCCTCATGGAGATGTTAAGATAGAGAGTATAGACCCATGAGCTCTGTGAAAGAAGAGTGTTTGCAAGTGCTAATGAGATATCGCTCTTCTTTTTTCATATAATCATGGATTTTGATATTTTAAATATTTTGGGGGAAATATGTAATGCAATTCAAAATGATTACATTTTTAAAAACGATTTTATTTATTTATTTATTCGACAGAGTGAGCAAGCATGAGCAGGGGAAGGGGCAGAGGGAGAGGGAGAAGCAGACTCCCGGCTGAGCAGGGAGCCCGATGTGGGACTTGATCCCAGGACTCTGGGATCATGACTTGAGCTGATGGCAGATGCTTAACCGACTGAGCCACCCAGGCACCCCAAAATATAACTACATTTTTAAGCACGAATTAAGGAGGTAAGAAAAGAAGGGAGTGTTGTGTAGCTCTTCTGCATTAAAGAAATCTAATATGAATGCTTGGACATACTGTATATAACAAGCTAAAGAAGATTAGAATAAATGAGACAAATCAATGAAAAATACAATCTAGAAAAGGCTGACGTTATATTACTAATATAATGCATTCACAACCATCGTGCTTTTGTTCCTTCCTTCCTTCCTTCCTGTAGGCTTCACACCCAATGTGGAGCCCATGGTGGGGCTTGAATTCATGACGGTGAGATGGAGACCTGGGCCGAGATCAAGAGTCCAGTACTTAACTGACTGAGCCACCCAGGCAGCCCCAATGTGCTTATTTCTAACTTCTGCTTAGTTAGTCATTTTAACTTCTAAAGTAGTAGAGTTCAAATCAATGGCTTACTGGATCCATCCTGTTAAAAATGCATTGCTTCAAACTAGAACTCTTTTATATATTGCCAGTGGGAGTGTAAATTGCTATAACCACCTTGGAAAACTTTGGCAGTATCCACTAAATCTCATTATATACACAGCCTATTATCCACCAAGAGAATGTGACACTTACTTATGGCAGAAAACGTGGAAATAGAGAAAAGAACAAAGAGAATAAAAAAGGGTCATCCTAATATAGAGAGAACAAGTAACATTTTTAAGGAGAATCCTACTTTAATAACTGTCTTGGAGTAGGATTATTTTATATAATAATGTGAACACATTTTCATTTAATTGCTATTCATCAATATTTAAAAAAATCTGCCTATAATATTATAACATGGCTTCACCATAATATCTAGTGCTTATCATAATTCTGTCTTGCTGGCTACTTAGGATATTTCTTTTCACTACATTTAAATGACACAGTGATGGACATTCTTATAAATTAAGTTTTGGCAAATATTTGAATACTAGAATAAATTCCTAGAAGTAAAATTTCTGGTTTGAAAAGTATAAACATTTTGAATATTTAGATATACATTTCTAAAAATTACTGTAACTTCCTTCAGCATGGTATGATACTGTCCAACATCCAACAATATTATTTTTATAATTTTTCTAATTTTGTCAAATTTATAAATAAAAAATAATTGTTTCTCATTCTAGCTTTAATTGGTATAATTGGACTTTTAAAATATACTGGCCATCGGGGCACCTGGGTGGCTCAGTTATTAAGCATTTGCCTTCGGCTCAGGTCATGATCCCAGGGTCCTGGGATCGAGCCCTGCAACGGGCTCCCTGCTCGGCGGGAAGCCTGCTTCTCCCACTCCCCCTGCTTGTGTTCCTTCTCTCTCTTTATCTCTAACAAATAAATAAATAAAATCTTTTAAAAAAATAAAATACACTGGCCAATTGTGTTTTCTTAAATTTTATTTTTTAGAATTCTGTTCTTTTGACTTTTTCTACTGTTACATCTCATTTGAAATAATTTTTTATAAAGGAGTAGCAACAAAATTTCTTTGCTTATTACATATGCTGTATTTTTTTTCTGCTTTATCACAAACTTTTCATATTTCAAACTCTTTTCCCAAACTAGTAAACTCTGATACTTTAGTTTGTCTCCTTGTGGAAATAGAACTCAGAAGAAACTACTATAACATGGATTGTATTAGACACCTTTGTTGGATTTCATTTCTTATGTTTTTTTTTTTCTCCAATGACTATCATGTTCTATCTTTTTTATTTATTTTATTTATTTATTAATTTATTTATTAAAGATTTTTTATTATGTATTTATTTGACAGAGACATAGCGAGAGAGGGAACACAAGCAGGGAGAGCAGGAATGGGAGAAGCAGGCTTCCTGCCAAGCACGGAGCCCGATGCGGGGCTCTATCCCAGGACCCTGGGATCATGACCCAAGCCAAAGGCAGACGCTTAACGACTGAGCCACCCAGGTGCCCCATGTTCTATCTTTTTTAATTGAGATAAATTGAAATAGAATATCATATTAGTTTCAGGTGTATAAAATAGTGATTTGATGTTTATATACATTGTGAAATAATCACCATAATAGGTCTAGTTATCATCTATCACCATACAAAGTTAATACAATATTATTGATTGTATTTCCCTTGCTGTACAATACTTTCCTATGACTTATTTATTTTATAACTGGATGTTTGTACCTCTTGTTCCCTTTCTCCATTTTGTCCCCCACCTCTATGCCCTGCTCTTCTGGCAACCATTAGTCTGTTCTCTGTATCCATGAGTCTGATTTTTTTTTTTTTTTTAGATTTTATTTATTTTTGAGAGAGAACACACGTGGGGAGGGGCAGAGGGGAAGGGAGAAGAGTCTGAAGCTGACTCTGCACTGAGCATGGAGCCCAACATGGGGCTCGATCCCACCACTGTGAGATCATGACCTGAGTTGAAACCAAGAGCTGGATGCTTAACCAACTGAGCCACCCAGGTGCCTCTGTTTTGTTTCGTTTTTTACAGTTCCACATGTAAGTGAAATCATATGGTATTTGCATTTCTCTGACTTATTTCACATAGTATAATACTCTCAAGCTTCATCCATGTTGTCGCTAGTGGCAAGATTTCATTATTTTTTATGGCTGAGTAATATTCCATTGTTTTTATATTTTTATTTCATGTCCTTTCTTTTCTGCTTTCTTTTCCCTTTCCTTTACTTTTAGTAAGACTTATTTCCTCTAAAACGATGACTCTGTTTCATCCCCAGAGAGCATAGTGGATACGTATGAAATTCATATTTGTAGAGAGGGAATTAATATTCTTAGCTGCTTGCCATTTATATCAGATACTGTGCTAGACACTTCACTGCATTAATTCATGTTATCCTTCAAACAACCCTAATGAAGTAGGTATTTTCTTCATTTATAAACTGAGGGAATTGAGGATTGTTCAAATTATGTGTCCTTTCCTGTCTTTCCTTTGGCCTTCTTGATTTTTACCCCCAACCTGTTCCTTTTGAAGTCTTCTTTGCTCTGGCAATTCCATCCTTTCAGATGCTCAGGCCAAAAACCTCAGAGTCTTCCTTGTTTTCTTTCCTTCATACTTCACATTCAATCTGTGAGGAGTCCCTGTCAGTTTATCTCCTCCACCCCTATCTCCCACATCAAAGTCACTATCCTCTTGCTCTTGGATTATTTCAATAGCCTTCTAATTGGTCTCTGCTACCCACTACTGTCTATACTTAGCCTAGCAGTCAAAGTGATGCTATGTGTCAGAAGATGTCATTTTTCTACCCTAAAGTCTCCAGTGGCTCCCAGCTCAGTCAGAGTAAAAGCCTCACCTGAACTGTACCACCCCGACCTCTTCCCCCTCTGTACCTTCTCCATTCTGCCACTCTGGTCTCTTGGCTGTTCCTAGCGCACTCAGGCATATTCCTGCCTCAGGGCTTTTGTACTTGCTGTGCTTTCTGCCTTGAAAGTTGCCTGTCCGGATATCTTGCTCCTTAACCTCCTTCGGGCCTTTGCTCAATGTCACCTCCTCCAGAGGTGTTCTTTGATCATCTTATTTAAAAGAGTACCTGTCATACTCCTTATGTCTCCTCCTTGCCTAATTTTTCTCCCTAGCATTTCTAATCATTTGGCAGTCCACACATTCATCATCTGTCTCTCCCAACTGCAAGGTAAGTTCCATTAAGGCTAGAATTTTTATGTGTTGGTTCTCCCCTGTGACCCCAACACCTCCAAGAATGCCTAGTATCCCCAAAGCACTAAATAATGGCTGAATAAGTGAAGGATTCCCCCACATTGCAATCATTAGAGCAGGCCAAAGTGACCTGCTGTGTAGACTTCCTCTCTTCTACTTTCTGTCTCTCTTGTCCTTCCCCAGCTTTTGCTTAAGAGACCCTAGTCTGCACTTGTTACAGGTGAAAGGCTGGCGAATCCTGAGAGGAGTCGAACCCTCGTTCCTGCTGCCCTCCAGTAACCACAGCAGTGGTGGTAGACAGCCTTAGAAGGAAGTGTGAAATTTTTATCACCCCATTACCATGGTTGCAAGAGAGAACTTGAAACTAGATATACCTGAATTTGGTTATCTCCAGATGCGATTCATTGAGAATGACGGAAGATGCTTCCTCCAAAGGAGAGTTTGGTAACGTGCCAGCAGGATGCTGCTGAGGTGGAAGATTCTCCATATCCGCCTTTGTAAGCCCTGGTGTGGCCCAACCTGCTCAGGTTTGGGCTTACCTCAAGTTTCAACCCCGCCAACCACAGGGCTCTGAAAATGCCAAGAAGGCCTCTACCCAAGAATTTGATTCCTCCTCCTGGATTTAAAGTACAGAAAGCAAAGCATTGACTATGCTGCCCAAGCACGCAAGGGGTGTGGGAGATGGAGGAATGGGGAGGGAAGGCGGCCCTTCCCAGTTTGGCAATGGGCACAGACCCAAGCGTCTAATGAAGGGCAGCTGGCAAAGGAGGGGCCGGGCTGTCCGGGCTGGAAGTCTGGGCTCTGGCAAGGCTGTTGAGACCGGGGCAATGCCAAAGATCAACCCTTCTTCCCACCCCGCCCCGTCCTGCCCCGGTGGGGTGGGGGTGGGGGGTAGGCGGGTGGGGTGGGATGGATTCTGAACCTGCTGTCCCATTTTCCGGGGAGTCTTGAGTTGGGGATGATTCCTTTTTTGCTGTAAAACTGTCCAAATTGGGCGCCTGGGTGGCTCAGTTGGTTAAGCGACTGCCTTCAGCTCGGGTCGTGATCCCAGGCTCCTGGGATCGAGTCCCGCATCGGGCTCCCTGCTCTGCGGGGAGCCTGCTTCTCCCTCTCCCACTCCCCCTGCTGTGTTCCCTCTCTCGCTGTGTCTCTCTGTCAAATAAATAAATAAAACCTTAAAAAAAAAAAAACTGTCCAAATTAAGAAGGCCCTATTTGGGGGGGGGGGGGGGGGGGTTGACAGTGAATGTGTGCCACGCACAAATACTCACAAACAACTGCAACACTTTTTTTTTAAAGATTTATTTATTTGACAGAGAGACACAGAGAGAGGGGGAACACAAGCAGGGGGGAGTGGGAGAGGGAGAAGCAGGCTTCCCGCGTAGCAGGGAGCCCGATGTGGGGCTCGATCCCAGGACCCTGGGATCATGACCTGAGCCGAAGGCAGACGCTTAACCGACTGAGCCACCCAGGCGCCCCTGCAACAACACTATCTTTAAAAAAAAAAGCAACACCCGTTTTCCCCCCCTCACCAACGCCCCTTCCCCCCCTCGCTCCCCCAAACCCCGACACATTAAGTCTGCCCAGGGCAAATTTCCCCCCGCCCACTTAAGTAGAATATGCCAGTAGAATAACAGGCGAATGGATCCATCACTTGATTCAGGTCTCCTGGGACTGTATGAGCATTTTAAAATTCAAACCTCAGGGACAAAAAGAAAGACTTCAGTGAAAGAAACTGGAGTGGGGAGAGGGGGCCGCTGGCCGCCGTCAAACCTTTGGAAAGAGAGAAATCGAAAACGTCCGTGACGGGCGGAGTTGCGACTTCCTCCGCTCCGCAGGACCCGAGAAGCGAGCCCTCTGGCCGGTTCTGAAGCGCTGATTTATTTTCTCGTTTGGTGGGGGGTGTGAGCGCGGCTGTGCGCGAAGGGATGCAGTCCCGGCCAAAGACGAGCCCCCAAAGGCCGGGTGTCCTTCACGCCGCCCGGGTTAAGTTTCGGCGGAAAGTTTCCCTCCGAAGCTCCTCCCCGTTCACCCTGGAAACCAGTGCCAGGCGGCCGCGCGGCGGAGCCCGAGCCCCCGCGCACCTGGCGGCCGCGCGTCCCGGGGGCAGGGGCGGGGGCGGGGCTGGCGGCGGCCGGGGCGGGGCCGGACTGCGCGCTCCCCTGGGCCGCCGAGCAGGTCGGGCCCCGCCCCGCCCCGGCTCGCCCCGCCCGCGCTCCCGAGAGCCGAGTTTGGAGGGGGGAGTGGTGCGGGGCCCCGGATCCGCGCGGCTCGGACTCCCGCTGACTCACCGTCGAAAAGTTGCGCTCAAACCTTCTCCCTCCTCCTACTTTCTTCCTAGGGCCTGGCTGTTTGTGGAGTTGGAGCCGGGCGGGGAGGAACCGGCTCCCCACACCACCCGGTGCCCGGCGTCGGTGGCGGCTCGGCGGCCCGCGTCCCCAGGACGACGGCACAAACTTTCCCGGCTGTTTGGGGATACTTGTCGGGAGAGTCCCACACTTGGAGGGAGGAGGAGCCGGGTCCGCGCACAGGTACGTGGCATCCTGCTCTGAGCTTTGCGCTTGACGGATTCCTTCATTTTAGGGGCTTAAGGGAGGGGGGAGAGCAGACGGGTCCTTTCCTTGCATTCCCCCCGACCGGGCTGGAGGAGCAGGTTTTGGGATGGGGGTTGCGCTGGGAATATCCCAAACAAGATCGCTGCGTCGGGCCTCAGCACGGCGGGGAGGAGGTGGCTGCCAGAGCTGTGGGACCGGGCGTTCCTCGGTGACTGACCCCGGGGGAGAGGGAGCCAGCTTGTTTTGACGGCGAAAGATGTCATCGGGACTCTCCACCTCGTTCCTCGGTCCCTGAGGCCAGAGAGCGGGGGTCCTACGGGAGGAACGGAGGAGGCGGAGAGATCTAGGGCTCAGTTTTCCTCTCGAAGCCACCTCGCTCTTACGCAGGAGACAGAGGTGGTGCCGCTCTGAGGTTGCAGTACTCTCCTGGTGTTAAGGACGGACTTGTTGGGTGGCTGTTGCTCAATTTCATAAGGTCTCTAATGAAACTGCGTTCAAGTCGTGGTGGTTGTTATTGGTGGTGTGCCTGCATGTCTGTCCGTCGCTCCCCCGCCCAGACTCCAACAAAGCTTCTTTGTTAACCCTGTTTCTGCTGGGGGTATGGAACTTGCAAGCCCGGCCAGAGAGAGGTGTTGGTAGCAGCTGTAGTCTTGTTTGCTTGGAACTTTGGGAATCACGTGAGCTTTGTTTGTTTGTTTTTTAAAGATTTTATTTATTTATTTGAGAGAGAGAATGAGAGCGAGAGAGAACACCTGAGAGGGGATAGGGTCAGAGGACGAAACAGACTCTCTGCCGAGCAGCAAGTCCGATGTGGGACTCGATCCCGGGACTCCAGGATCATGACCTGAGCCGAAGGCAGTCGCTTAACCAACTGAGCCACCCAGGCGCCTCACGTGAGCTTTGTTTCACCACCTGCACCCATCGGTTCTTAACTGAGCCAGCTTCCACCATGCAGCGAGTGCTGCAGCCTCCGCCATCCAGTGACGGGGAAACGTCCCCGTTGGAGGAAGGAGCCCCAAACAGAGGAGAGACAGCCCTGACGAGTGGTAGCAAGCCGACCGATTGGGCCCACCCGCAGGCTTCTCTAGAAGGGCTCTGCTATCAAATTCATCTTATTAGGAAGTCATCTGCTCTCTGCTAATAGCCACAGCAGCCCTGATGAAATTATGTAGGTCATTGAAAAATAATTCCTGCTTAATCACCTTTATCCTGTTGATTAATGAGAGAAAAGATTTCCTCTCCTTAATGTACCATGCCTGCTTGGCAGGGTCACCCGCCTCACCTCAAGTTCACTTGTACACCTGGCACTAGACAGGCTGTTGTCCCTGCCAAAACCTAGCACACCCCAGTTGAAGTCTACATTTGGAGAACATTAGTGGTCACCTCTGGACAGATATTATGCAGGAGATCCAGCCCATGAATTTTAATGCTGCATACTTGTCGGCTTTAGATAACTTTTCAGATAATTAAAAGCTGGTTTCTTTTAGCTGCAGTTAATCCCTTTCCACAGAGCTCATAAGAATTGTGCCCATGCTTGTCTTGAAATGCATTAAGTTTGGGGTCCCATTTTTCGTTTGTCTTGTAGCTTTCAGAACAGGATTAAATTGTGTGTGGGGTGGGTCAAAGGGCAAAAGAAACTGAGCCTCAGTGAACTAGATTCAGAGAGAAGTTTAGAGTGGTCTCATAATTTAGGCCCAACTGCCCAGCTAGCTTCCTTTTTTCCTCTGCGCAGAGACACTATAGGTTGTATTGCTTGTAATGTAGGCCTTTGAAGACTAGAAATCAAAGGACTGGAGTAATGCATCACTGGACAGTTCTGCATGATAATATCCCAAGTTTGGCTCTGAACACTTTCTCTACAAAGTTCATAGGAAGCCAATAGATAATGTCTGCAAATCAAAAAGCAGATGTGCAAACAACTTATGTAGGAATAGAGAGGTACAAATTAGAAGAAGCAAGAGTTGCCTGAGGAGGGACTTTTGAAATTTTGTTCTTGTATTACTTAAAATAAAATTTTGATAAAGAAACTTCCTCTCCCTGCAAATATAAAACAATATTGCTTTCAGGCGCCTGGGTGGCTCAATCGTTAAGCATCTGCCTTTGGCTTAGGTCATGATCCCAGGGTCCTGGGATCGAGCCCCGCATTGGGCTCCCTGCTCGGCAGGAAGCCTGCTTCTCCCTCTCCCACTGTGCCTCTCTGTCACATAAATAAATAAAATCTTCAAAAAAACAAAACAAAACATTGCTTTCTCAGATCCATGCTTAGGTGCTTGATCTTTATTCTGTCTACACGTGTTTCATAGGGCGGCAATACATGGGCCCTTGGAAGAATTGGGCGCTCAGATTCTGGCCTTGGAACACAATTTCTACCTACTTCACTCTCTGTCTCAGCGACTTCCAACTCTTAGTCTCAGTAGAGGAATAGTGCTCAAGAGTAACCAGTAATGTCAGGGATTTCATTTATAGAGATCTGATCTCTTAGTAAAGACAAATAACTGAAAGTAACCTTTCTATAGTGCTTCATGATCAGCAAAGTGCTTTGACATGTACTGTATCTGTGCTTTGTGATTTAACTGTTCTGTAGTGAGTACTGTTACATTTAGACTATGTAGGAGGAAAACGGATAAGATTCAGAGAAAATAAGGAACTTTTAGGTACATACTTCTGTCAACCTTTTAAAAGGAAAAGGCTTAAAAAAAGGAAAAGGTAAGTAATTCAACCAGCAAAATTGAGTTTGTTCAGGAGTGGCAGAGGAATTGCAGTTCGGGACAGGCAAAGGATGACGAACCGTAGGCAATTTGGGAGAACAAAGGAGGAGAGTGTCCTTTTATAGAGGAAAGGAGGAAATTGGGAGGGGTTTGTTTTGAACAAAAGCACTTTGGAGGACAAATGAGAGTTCTAGTGGTGGGGGCTTCTCACTGGCTGCAGGTGAGGGCAGCTTGCCATGGCTGGGCTGAGAGGAGGCCGGCCTTCTGGATTGTGCAGGCTGCCACCATGAGTGGTATGGGTGTCCGAGCCCTCCTTCATGGCTTCCCAGTGCCAATTTTGAGGTTGGTTTCTTTAACACATTTTCACATTTCCCCCTTTTGGTCAAGATCTTTCTTTAAGAGCATCGCTGATCAAGAGTTGGGTCATCCTCCTTATTAGAAACATTTCTGTCCCTTGATGTGAGGAAGGACCTTTCCTGGGTGTTAGGTCTCATGTCAGAGGAAGTGCCCAGACTGGAAACTGTTGAGGCCACATTTAAGTAACAGGGGAAAGGTAGAAGGGAGAGTTCTCAGGCATTTCCCATCTAAAGTCTATATCTTATCAAGGTTGTAAGCACTGAAGATAATCTTGATGCATTGAGTCAGCATCCCTTACTGGGTACGTTGTTTCTACAAAGGTTTGACAGGCACCAGGTACAAAGCTTAAAAATGATTATATAAAAAAGGATGAGAGGAGCAGAATAATGACCCCAGTTTGTATAATAGTCCTAAACCAGGAGCCTAAAGCTGAAGGTAACTAGCCAAAGAGATCAAAGGACCATGGATGGTCACGTGGAATTTGTTGTAGCCAATATGCTTGTTCCTTAATTTTATGTATTTGGGTTTCCACTTCTTTGGAGGAATTTATTCTTGTGCGTCAGGTGCTTGCTATCACGTTTGTTCATTGGTGTGAGTACTTAGAGTAGGGATAAGTGCCCTTTCAATAGAGGCAAATCCGGAGTCATATATACCTCCTGGGAGTTCCTGGTTAAGACAGTGGTGAAGATTTAATGGGGAAGACCAACGAAAGGCTTCAGATTTATTGTGGATGTGCACAGAGACCGTTAAAAATTCTAGTAAGCATTGGCTTCCAGTCTACCAGCTGCCTAAACATTCATAGGCCCATTGAGAGGCCCGTTCTCCACAAAGGTAAAATCAGGTGGTGCATATAGGATTCCTGCTAGGGTTTGATTATTAATAGTGCTGTTCATTGGGATTATTCAGTTGGTCCTTTCAAGCCAAGGGTCAGTGGTGTTTGAGGAATAATTAGGGAGAAATCCTCTTGTTCTGTGGACTTTGTTCTTGAAGACCATATAGAGAGGGGTTGTTCTGCGAGGGCAGGCCGACCTAAGGTAGTAGTGAGAATGGGCAACCGTATGGATGGAAAAGGTTCAATTAGTTGTATTGAGAGTTACTCCAGGGGAGAGATCCAAGCAAGGTACAGGAAAACTTGGTTGTAGAAATTTGACTGAGTGACATATCCAGAGAGGTGCAGGTAGAGTTAGTGGTTGCAGTGGAGATGAAGGAGAGGATTGCTATGAGGAAGACTACACAGTCAGGACTGTATGGGAAGATCCAGCAGAAGCTGAACAATCAGAAAGGTTTCCCCCTTTTGTGAGGAATTGGGAAATGTGAAGGAGGGCATTGTCTCTCCAGCACAGAGAAGGAGAAACGGAGTAAGAAAAAGAAAGAATATTGGCCTGCTCCCATCATCACGGGGAAAGCTATGTGCTTCAGCTGTTGTCTGCTTCAGTTACTGGAAATCTTCAATTTGAGGTCACCCAGGTGGTTTGGGGGCTTTCTTTATAGGAGACACATGGATCCAGGAGTCCACTTCTTGGATTTTGGCTGCACAAGGATTGGTCAGTAATGCTTGATCAGGGCCTTTCCAGTGTTGTTGCAGAGAGTCTTTTTGGAGAGTTCTTTTCCAATAAACAAAATCCCTAGGTTGCAGGGTGTGGTGTTTGAGGTCTTCATTTCCCCGGAGTGCACTGTGAAGAGATTGCTCCACTAGAACATGATTATTTTCTTTTCTTTTTTTTTTTTTAAAGATTTTATTTATTATTTGACAGAGAGAGAATGAGAGAGAGAGAGCACATGAGAGGGGGTAGGGTCAGAGGGAGAAGCAGGCTCCCCGCCGAGCAGGGAGCCCGATGCGGGACTCGATCCCGGGACTCCGGGATCATGACCTGAGCCGAAGGCAGTCGCTCAACCGACTGAGCCACCCAGGCGCCCTAGAACATGATTATTTTCAAGGGATGTAATTAGACATTTGCCATACTGAAGTGTCTCTCCTTAAAGGCCACTAAGGAAATGGTCATGGGGTCCTGTGAGGCAGTTTACGTAAAGATGTTATGATGAGAGTTAAAGAGTTCAACTGCATGCGGCACAAAGATGGTTCAGTGGGACCCCATGACCATTTCCTAAGTGGCCTTTACAAGAAGGGGAGTAGCAGGCATAGCTCTGAGGCATGGGGCTTACCCACAGGCCACAGGATCCAGTTGTTGGCTGTAACTCCGGTGGGCCGGTGGTGATCCCCATGCTTTTGGGTGAGTGCTCCAAGGGCACTCTCTTCTTTTTCATATGCAAAAAGGAAGAAAGGGAGTTGATAATTGGGGTGTCCAAGGGCAGGTTTTTTTTTTTTTTTCCTAAACTTTAAGATTTAAAAAGTCATGTTATCTGAATCTTCCAGATGATAGGGTCAGGTTTAGTAGTTTTTAACAAGGTGTATACAGGTTGGGCCATAGGGGAAAAGTTTGGGACCCAGTTGCTGCATATTAGTCAGTACAAGCAAGCCTCGCAGCTGATGTTTGATTTGGGGCTCTGGGAAGTTCAGGGTGCCACAAAGCCTGTCTGGCTCTAGATGCAGTCTTTTTTTTTTATTTTTATTTTTTAAAGATTTTATTTATTTGAGAGAGAGAGAATGAGAGAGAGCACATGAGAGGGGTGAGGGTCAGAGGGAGAAGCAGACTCCCCGCCGAGCAGGGAGCCCGATGCGGGACTCGATCCCGGGACTCCAGGATCATGACCTGAGCCAAAGGCAGATGCTTAACCGACTGAGCCACCCAGGCGTCCCAGGAGTATTTCCATCTTAACAATATTAAGTCTTTCTTTTTTTTTTTTTTTAAAGATTTTATTTATTTATTTGAGAGAGAGAGAATGAGAGAGAGAGCACATGAGAGGGGGGAGGGTCAGAGGGAGAAGCAGGCTCCTCGCCGAGCTGGGAGCCCGATGCGGGACTCGATCCCGGGACTCCGGGATCATGACCTGAGCCGAAGGCAGACGCCTAACCGACTGAGCCACCCAGGCGCCCTAGATGCAGTCTTTGTTCGGAGATTAGATCTTCTGAATATTGTACTTGAGTGTGTACAAATTATAATTTTTTCTTAGAGAATTGATGTCCCTTCTTGGCCAGGAGTTTTAGCACAGGGATGCTATCTTCTTGTGAGGCGGCTTGGGAAGGGGAGCGGAGAAGTAAGTCATTCACATAATGTGTTAAAGTGGAGACTCCAGGGAACTTGATATCATCTAGGTTAGCCCTTAAAGCTTATAAGAAATAAGGGCTTTCAGTGAAACCTTGAGGCATTGCTATCCAGGAGTTTTGCTGTCCTTCCCAAGTAAAGGGGGGGAGGTATTGACTTGTTTTATCCACTGGGGTATTAGAAAAGCACTATATATGTTAATCAGAAAAAAATTTGCCCTCAATAGGGATGGAGGCTAATAAAGTGTCGGGGTTGGGGGCAACAGGTGACAACATGGCTCAGAGGTCATGGACAAGCTTCCATTATGGCCATTTACTTCCTTCCCAGGTAAAATAGGAGTGTTGCGGGGACTGGTGTAAGGGATAATGAGACCCTAGGCCTTAAAGTCTTCTATTACTGAGTTAATGCCTTGAAGGCTCTCTTTATTTATATGATATTGATTAATTCAGGGGAGAGGTTTTGGGGGATCAGTTTGGATCTTAATAGGAGATACATTGTGGATTCTGTCAATATTAGTGGAGGATTTTGCCCATAAGGAGGATGGTAGCTGATCTAATAGGGACTGATAATTAGTGTCATGGTATTAGCTCAAGTGCTGCCAGGGATGGAGCAACTAAAAGATGTTAAAGGGTCATTTGATTCACTTAGTTGGCTATTTTGGTTGCTGTTTTCAAATTCTAAGATTGTTTCCCCTTTTCAGGAGAAAGAAATTCCTGCATAACCTTTTTCTAAGAAATCTTGGCTCAAAAAATGAGTAGTGTTGGGGGAACTAAGGAGAAAAGGGTGGCTCTTAAAGAGAAAAGGGTCTCTTAAAGGGTCTAAGCAAAAGGGTTAGGTGCAGAGATAGGAACCTGTTGAGGTTTATTAGAGACCCCACTGTTTGAACTGCTTTAGTACTTGGAGGCAGGGGCTGTTTAATGGGATGAGCACTGAGAATGTAGCTCTGGTTGTCAGTAAGGACAGAGAAAGATTCATTCCTAATCTGGAGAGTGGTTTCTCCAAGTTGACAAAGGGGAAGGATTGGTGAAAGCCCTTAGAGTTCCTTGGAGTTCTGTCATTTGGGATTAGGAGGACATTGGAAAGGATGATTAGAGGGCTGAAGGCACCTGGAACATTTAAGTTTGTGGCAGTCTTTATTCTAGTGTCCTAGCTTTTTGTAATAATGGTGGAGATCAGGAAGCTTTTGGGTTTAGAGGCCTCCATTTGTTGGGGTTGAAAATTAAGGATTTCAGTGGTCTTTTTTTCAGTTGCATCATCTTGGGCATGGGAGCTTGTTTGCTAAATTAACTAAATCTGGAGTCGACATAGATTCCCATTTCATCCTTGTCTTTTTAGCAGAAGAGAAATATCCCAGTTCAGCCCATTAATAAATGGAGTTAAAGCCTACCCGAGTGGATTTAACATCCAAAGGAAGATCAGAATTTTCTTTAAAAACAATCTGGAGCCAGCTATGATAATCATGCATGGGTTCGTTGGACTACTGGGCCCAAGCCTGAATCTTATTCCAATTGATTGACTTTGGGAAAGTCCTAGGAACTGCCAAATGAAGTAGTTTGGTTATTCTCTGAGCCTGAGCATAAAAATTAGGCATGGGGGCGGGGGTGGTTTCTCTGTCCCCAGGTTGTAATTCTAAAGACTTTGAGGCATCATTCCACTCGGCAGTTTCATCCAGTGTTGGGCCTGGCCTTCACTGACAAGCATATTGCCTAGCTGACGTAAGTCAGAGAAGCCAGGTTGATAACTTTGACTATATGAAGTTCCTCAGCAAATCCCTGGGGGTCCTTGGTTACTTTGGGAAAATCTTTGACAGGTTCATAGTCCAGGGAACATAAGAAATTAGGGCTTCACATTTGGATCCTCAGAGGGTCTGATTTTAAATCAGGTTTTAATAGGTTTGTGGGAGGAGGAAGTGGGGAGAGGATTGGAGAAATAGGGAAGTGGTGAGGGGATTGGGATTAGGAAAGTGGAGGATATAGAGGAGATGAGGACAGTCCAGAAAGGAAAGGGGAAGCTAGCACTGGAGACAAAGAGGACAGGAGAGGGGAAAAAGGCCTCAGAAGCTTTCTTGTCTTCTTTTGCTTGTTTGTTCACCTCAGTTAATTTAGAAATGGTATTTTGTAAAAAGGCGATTTTAGAATCTTGGATATGTTTAGAAGCCCCCAGGTACCAACTAAAATAGGAATCCCATTCAGTCTATTTAATTTTAGAGCTGCAGTCTTCTAATTTGGTTGTGAAAAAAGCAGGTAAGGGGAGGTTGAAAGTTCCTCGTAATGGCCATTGGAGATCTAAATTATCTTTGGACAAGTTGGTCCATTTAATTAAGAATGCTCAGGAGGAGAGACTATAGGTTTTGAACATAAAACCAATCAGGGTCACAGAAGGAGGATCTCTTGAGAAAATTTAGGGGATTTGGATTCCATACTTCAAAACCAGAGGTTCAGGGACCCTGCTGGGTGGTTCCGTCGGTTAAGTGGCTGACTCTTGGTTTCGGCTCAGGTCATGATCTCATGGGTCATGGAATGGAGACCTGCGTCAGGCTGCCATCAGCGGAGAGTCTGCTTGAAAGATTCTCTCCCTCTGCCCCTCCCCCTACTCTCCACCCCTGGAAATAAATAAATCTTAAAAACAAAACAAAACCAGAGGTTCAGAAAACAAATGAGTACTCACCAAAAAGATGCCTTTAAGAAAGCAGATCCTGAATAAAATCAGAGAGATAACCCAAAGAAGGGAGCTTGAATCCAAGAGGAGACTTACTGAATTGAAAGGAAGAAGACAACTCTTGGAAGTGGAGAATACAAGGGGCTCCAGTGGGTTCCACACAAGGTTCTGGGGGTCATTAGTTTCTCAGGGGTTCCTCTCCTTCAGTTCCCACTTCTGACACCATGAAATGTCAACTTTTTAAAAGAAAAAAAGTAAACTATTCAGCCAGCAAAATTGAGCTTATTTGAGAATAGCAGAAAAATTGCAATCTGGGACGAGTAAACTATGGTGAACCACAGGCAAGTCCAGAGAACAAAGGAGGAGAGCATCCTTTTTTTGGGGTGGGAGGGTTGTAGGGTAGAGGGGGAGAGAGAGAATCTTAAGCAGGTTCCATGCTTAGCGTGGAGCCCAACTCGGGGCTTGATCTTACAACCCTGAGATCATGACCTGAACCGAAATCAAGAGTTGGGTGCTCAACTGACCAACTGACTGAGCCACCCAGGTGCCCCCAGAGCGTCCTTTTATAGAGGAAAGGAAGGAGTTGGGAGGGGTGTTGTTTTGAACAAAAGTTCATTGGAGGGGCGCCTGGGTGGCTCAGTCGTTAAGTGTCTGCCTTCGGCTCAGGTCAGGATCCTAGGGTCCTGGGATCGAGCCCCGCATTGGGCTCCCTGCTCGGCGGGAAGCCTGCTTCTCCCTCTCCCACTCCCCCTGCTGTGTTCCCTCTCTCGCTGTGTCTCTCTCTGTCAAATAAATAAATAAAAAATCTTAAAAAAAAAAAAAAGTTCATTGGAGGAAAGTGAGAGTTTAAGGTGTTGGTGGCTTCTCATTGGCTGCAAGCGAGGACAGCTTCCTATGGCTGGGCTGAGAGGAAACCTTCCTTCTTCTGGATTTATCCAAGCTGTGACCATGAGTGGTACATGTATCAGAGCCCTGCTTTCATGGCTTCCCAACTCCCAATTTTTTTTTTCTTTTTAAAGATTTTATTTATTTATTTGGCAGAGAGAGACACATCGAGAGAGGGAACACAAGCAGGGGGAGTGGGAGAGGGAGAAGCAGGCTTCCCGCGGAGCAGGGAGCCAATGCGGGGCTCGATCCCATGACCCCGGGATCATGACCTGAGCCGAAGGCAGACGCTTAATGACTGAGCCTCCTAGGCGCCCAACACATTTTCATAGTTTCCTCCTGTATATGGTGGACTCAGACCCAGATTCAGGATTTTTAATACAGAGGCCAAGCTTTCAATTTTTTCCCTACTACATTTTGTGAAGTGTTCGGATGTGAAATAAGATCTTATTTATTAACCAAAACATGACCTCACTGGGGACAGGACAGTATGTAAATATGTACACACATATATGTGTATGTAATTTTTATATTGTTTGCATCTCAACAGTGTGGCTGTACCTGGGGACATGGGGTAGGTGAATAAATGCCCCAATAGATTTGAGAAAAGAACTTTTGATAATGTCTAAAATTGAAAAAAATCAGGAAGTACTAATATAAGTGTGTGATTTACAAATGTGGAAGTAATTACCAGAAGAAACATTTTCAAGAGTTGAAGGAGCTACTTTTGGGGAATGGAATTCAGGGGTGGCAGGGAGCCACACAGGAGTCTGCTGTTTTGGGCTATCTACCTTACAACTTTATACCTTATATTCTGTGATGTGTGCAGGTATATAATTAAAAAAAAAATCCTTTGGCCAGGATAGTGTAAAGGTGTGTTTTCAGAATTTTAGAGCTGAAAGGACTATAGAGTTGGTTTCTGCCCAGGTTTTTCATTTTGCAGATGAGGAAAGTGAGGTATGGGAATTCAAATGTTTGTCAAGGTCCCGTGACTGTTCAGACAGACCTCTCCTAGTGCAAGTTCATACCCCTTTCCAGGCAGGTGGAAGATTTCCCCATGCTTGTTATTTCTCAGTTACCTTTCTAGGTAATTCTCTTTTCTGTTTTTATCTAGTTTTTACAGTGTTTGAATAGGTTACGGAACTGCCGATTCAAGAGTAGTTATCTCTAACTCCTCATATTTCCATTATGAAAAAGCTTCAAATATCTTTAGAGTCTGTAGACTCTGTACCTTTTTTGTTAATTCTGTAATAACTTTTAAGTAGAATTAGAGATACTTAATGCAGTTGGTCTGCAACTGTTTAGGAATCCAGTTAAATTTGATAAATACTGGAATTGGGGCTAAACTTTTATCCTGAGAAGCTATGACTAACAGGAGATGCTCAGAGGGCTTTTCCAGTATCTATGTGTGTTTCTTAATTTTGAAGTTCTAGGAATAAGGATATAACTTTTCTAAAATAGAGGGAGAGATGGATGTTATTTTAGAGGATTTATAGAAAAGTTTTGGGGCGCTTGGGTGGTGCAGTCGGTTGAACATCCGACTCTTGGTTTCAGCTCAGGTCGTGATCTCAGGCTCATGTGGGGCTCTGCACACTGAGCTTGGAGTCGGCTTCAGATTCTCTCTCCCTTTGTTCCTCCTACTCATGCTCTCTCTCTCTCTAAAATAAATAAATAAATCTTTAAAAAAAAAGTTTTTAACACCCTACATTTTCTCTTTATCCTAACTTCTCCTATTTTCCCTCGAAGTGTATCAGTAACTTAAAATAAAACTTTTTCTGATTATACACATAATATATATTATTCATCATTCAAACATTATAGAAATATGTCATGTTTAAATTTAACGTGCACTGTAATCTTATATGCTGGAGAAAGTGCTATATGGTTTTTCCTCAAAATTTATCTCCATATTACAATATTATTGTGATAATTACTACATGGGTATTACTAAACAACTTTCAACTTGGTTTTTATTTTTAGCTTAGTAGATCTTAAAGATTTTTTTTTTTTTAATTTATTTGACAGAGAGATAGAGAGCTCAAGTAGGCAGAGCGGCAGGCAGAGGGAAAGGGAGAAGCAGGCTTCCCGCGGAGCAGGGAGCCTGATGCGGGGCTCGATCCCAGGACCCTGGGATCATGACCTGAGCCGAAGGCAGCTGCTTAACCGACTGAGCCACCCACGTGCCCCTAGCTTAGTAGGTCTTAAGAGTATTTCCATTATCATACATATAGAGAATTCTGACTGTATAATATTACATCACAGGTTTTTTAAGTTTCATCACAGGTTTTTTAAACAGTTTCCTATTGTTGGAAAATTTTTTTTTTCTTTTTAAAGATTTTATTTATTTATTTGAGAGAGAGAGTGAGAGAGAGAGAGAGCACAAGAGGGAGGAGCGGGAGAGGGAGAAGCAGACTCCCCGCCAAGGGACTCGATCCCTGGACTCCAGGATCATGACCTGAGCCGAAGGCAGTCGCTTAACCAACTGAGCCACCCAGGCGCCCCCTATTGTTGGAAATTTGGGTTGTTTCCCATTCTTCTATATTAAGAACAGTGCGTTAGAGAACATTCTTAAAGTACACCTGTGTGAGTGTTTTCTGTAGGAAAGTTTTGTGAAAGTCAAAGACAAGAAAATATTAAATTTCTCTAATTTATACTTCCTGTAATATGTTCTTCCATTTAAAGTTATATTGGTACCTTTTTTCTTTATGTGTAAGACTGAAGATGGAAATGATCAATATGGGATCAGACCCTGAAGCAGGAGGTCATAGTAGCAAAGGCCCTGAGCTTTTAGGTGAGTCTTACCTCGTTTCCTCACATTTTAGGTTCTTTTTGGTTTTAATATTTTCCCCAAGAGAAGATAGTAATTGATAACAGCTATAAAAATACTCTGCAGTTGGTGGATGAGCTGCTAATTAGTTTTTATGGAGCATAGGTTTTTTTTTTTTCCCCAAACATTTTCTTAAGAACATTATTCTAGGACATGCCTTTAAGGAGTTCAGAGGATCCACTAGGTTTTGCAGAATACAGAGTGAATGTATTTTAGCTCTTCTTGTATTGTTAGAGTTTACCTTTGTTGAAATATTGGTAATGGGTCAATTTTAAGATCTTTAGGTTTATAGAAAGTGCCAGGAATGGATTTTACTTTTCTGTATGTGAAAAATGTGAAATAAGATACTTTGGCTAAATTTCATGACTTAGGGTCATTGAGGCAGGAACATTTCAGGAATTCCTGTGGCAAAGTTTTTATTGACTATCTTAGAGAATAGATTAATATTTTCATTGAGGCCAAGCTTTGTTCATAACCATTAAATCAGAGGATTTTTAAAAGATTTTTAAAAAAATTTACTTATTTGAGAGAGAGAGAGAGCACAAGCAGCGTGAGGGTCAGAGGGAGAAGCAGACTCCCTGTTGAGCAGGGAGCTCAACGTGGGACTTCATTCTAGGACCCCAGGACCATGACCTGAGCTGAAGGCAGACACTTAACGACTGAGCCACCAGGGTGCCCTAAGTTAGAGGATTATGTGTCATTCCTCAAAATGACACATAATCTGGTTTGTGTTCGTAGAACTTGTACTTGGAGTTCATCCATTTTAGGATTTTCTTTGTAACATATCAAAATGAGTATAGAAAAAAATATATGTCTGTATAAACACATATGTATATATACACATATATATACATGCATGTATTCACGTGTAAGTAGATAGTGATATAAGCTGTATTTTAAAAATGCCTTTAGTAGGTCTGTTAGCATGAATATTTTGTGTATCTTCAAAATGATGTCTGTCCAGGGACGCCTGGGTGGCTCAGTCGGTTAAGTGTCTGCCTTTGGTTCAGGTCATGATCGCAGGGTCCTGGGATGAGTCCTGCATCAGGCTCCCTGCTCAGCGGGGAGTCTGCTTCTCCCTCTGCCTGCCTCTCTCTTTCTCTCTCTCTGACAAATAAATAAATAAAATCTTAAAAGTAATGATGTCTGTCCATATTTGTTTTATTAGGGGAAATGTTTCTTGATTTTTTTTTTTATGAAAAATTTTCTTTCTTTTTTAAAATTTTTTTTTATTTTTTATTTTTTTAAAAGGTTTTATTTATTTATTTGACAGCGAGAGAGGGAATACAAGCAAGGGGAGTGGGAGAGGGAGAAGCAGGTTTCCCTTGGAGCAGGGAGCCCGATGAGGGGCTCGATCCCAGGACCCTGGGATTATGACCTGAGCCGAAGGCAGACACTTAATGACTGAGCCACCCAGGTGCCCCGAAAAATTTTCTTAATAAAACTATTTCTTAGGACATGGAGTACTTTATAGTTTTTGTATGCTCTTATTTTGATCTTTTTTGGGGAAGATGCAGCCTGTCTAATGTATCCTTGATTATTGTCTATTCTGTAACATGAGGTCAGTTTTTTGAGTATTTAAAATCTCTCTTATTTGTGTATATTACAAAATGTTGACATTTTTGCTTATTTTAAGCAAGACGTAGTCACTTAAATGCATGTGAAAAAATCTGACGAGACTTTTGTTGGCCTTGATTTGCTTCAGGAAACACTGTTTACCTGAGTTGTATTAAACACTTAATGGTTAATGCAGATTTCTCATCAGCTTGATTAAGTTTGACCTTCTCTGATTTTCTTCCTGGTACTTAGCTCCCGTGTGACCGTTTAGGACCTTGCATGTTCTATTTGAAAGGCAGACCCTAGCGTTGCTGCAGATGAATCTGCTCCTTACTTGTGTTTAGGTGTCTGGGGCCTGGTTGTGTTGCTGCCTCCCTTTTTTTGCCTTAAAGTAATCCTACCTCTTGATCATGGTCTAGGGTTAGTTTGTCACTGAGGAGTGGTCATTCCTTCACAGTGAATCACAAACAGAGTAGGTTTGATGAGGCTTCCCGACTCAAGCCTGCCTGACTCAAACTGCTGTCCTCCGAGCTTGTCAGTATAGACATGCCTGGGGCAAACTCTCAACTTGGCTGTCTTCCTTACCTGGATAATTTATAAATCTGCATCCTCCTCTCTGACCTTTGGAACCTTAGGCTTGCTTCTCCAGTTCCTGTTGGAGAGGTCTATATTTGGATCCAGGCATCAAATTAAACTATAGGGTGGCACTTAAGAGTAACTGCATCTTAATCACCTAGCAGAGTACCTTATATCGAATAGAATCCTGTACATGTTTATTTGTTGATGATCTACCTCTTACTATCACATGGTCAATTATAATATTTTTTATCTTGTTTTTGTTTCCAGTTTTTCTTTCTCTAATCCATTTTCATGCCATAGTCAGTTTGATTTTATAAAGTACGGCTCTGCGCATGTCACTGCTTATGGTCCTTATAGTCTACTGGTAATGACTCAACTCAAAGTGGGATGATTAATTTATTTTATTTTATTTTATTTATTTATTTGAGAGAATGAGAGAGAGCAAGCACATGAGAGGGGGGAGGGTCAGAGGGAGAAGCAGACTCCCCGCCGAGCAGGGAGCCCGATGCGGGACTCGATCCCAGGACTCCAGGATCATGACCTGAGCCGAAGGCAGTTGCTTAACCAACTGAGCCACCCAGGCGCCCCTGGATGATTAATTTTATGTGCCAGCTTGACTGGCCCAGATATTTGGTTAAACAGTATTCTGGGTATGTCTGTGAGGGTGTTTCTGGATGAGATTAATATTTGAAGTGGCATACTGAGTAAAATAGGTTGCCTTTGTCATTATGGGTGGATCTCATTGTCTGTTGAAGACCTGAATTGAACCAAAAAAAAAAACCGAGTAAGGAAGAATTCACACTCTTTGCCTGACTATCTTTGAGCTAGGCGATCAATCTTCTCTGCTTGTAGACTCAAACTTGGACTAGAACTTGAGCTACATTATTGGGTGTCCTGCTTGCTGACTGTAGATTGTGAGACTTCTCAGCCTTCATAATTGCATGAACCAATTCCTTATAATAAATATCTCTGTCTGGTGTGTGTGTGTATAAAATCTTCTATTGGTTCCGTTTCTCCAGAGAATACTGAGTGATACGCAAGGCATCCATCTGTGCTCTGGTTGCCATGCTGGTCTGTTCTCATTCCTGAGCACATCCTACCTCTTCTTTTTTGTCCAACTCTGCTGGGAGTAGCCCTTCCTCTTTCTAGTTATTTCAACGATGTGTGTTCTTCAAAGCCCAGTTCAGAGCCTGTGTCCTCCTGTAAGCCTTTCTTGGCTATCTCTTGCTGTAGCAATTTCCTGGCATGTGAATCTCTGGGCTGAAATCTTACAAACTTAGTCATTTGATGCCTTGTAATGTTATCTTTTATATATTTGACCTTCTTCTAGATTATAAATTCCTTTAGGACCCGGACCAAGCTCTGTACTTCCAAATTCTCCACTGTTCTTGATGTTACCTTTCACTTAGTAGGGGGCTGGTGAATGTTTACCTGTTTTTTTTTTTAAGCACCAAGATCTACTTAGGGAAGGAAAGGCCAGCGTTTTGGGCTTGCATGCCCACACTCTATCTTGAGCCCATGGAATAAACATGTAATTCATTTTCAGTGGGACCCAGAAGTCTTCATCCGTGGCTGTGCTGCAGGGAGACTCCGCCAGTTGTTTGGGGTTGTTACCGGAAGTGAAACCCATATATCATCCTTGCCCTAGAGCCAACTTTTCTTAAGAACAAAACTGAGTCCTAAAGTTCTGGTGAATTAGCCCGTTCCTGAGTTGCTGGTTTGCAACTACTCTTTTTTTTTAAAGATTTTATTTATTTGTTTAACTGACAGAGAGAGAGAGAGACAGCTAGAGAAAGAACACAAACAGGGAGAGTGGGAGAGGGAGAAGCAGGCTTCCCGCCAAGCAGGGAGCCCGATGCGGGGCTCGATCCCAGGATCCTGGGATCGTGACCCAAGCTGAATGCAGCTGCTTAACCAACTGAGCCACCCATGTGCCCCGGTTTGCAACTACTCTTGCTGTCCTCTGCTTTGCTCTTGTCTCTTGTAATTCCCTTTGCTCTGACTCTGGCTAAGTCTTTTTATATCTTCTTCTGTAAATATGCTATATAGCACATTTTTGTCAATAATTTTGAACAAGGGGGGAGGAGAAGAAATATGAAAATGAGCTATATGTTCCTCGGCGATTTGGATTTATCAAATTTTATGCAAGTTTTATTCACTCAGAGTATGATTGTCCTCATTTTTCCTGCAATTGAATGTCGTTTTTGAGGAACACCATTCAAAATCTGACATCCTTCTGTTCTTCAGCTCATCTTTTAAGCTCAAAATATTGGAAGCCCTCTATACTCTCCATCCTCCTTAGTCTGCTCTCCTGCACGTATCTTCTAACATACTAGAATTTACTTATTTATTATGTGTATTGTTTATTGACTTTCTCTCTGAGTAAGAATATAGAGCTCCATGAAGTACAGGAATCTTTGGCTATGTTATTATTGGCTTTCTTTGGCCACATATCCCAAGACATAGACCCATGCCTGACACTGAAGACACATTTGTTGAAATGAGTGGGAGTTTGCTGATTTGGAGCTCTTCACCCCCTACCATTTATTGCTTTGTTGCTTAGCCTTTCTCTTGTATCCTCTGAAAAGTCTCCCCTCTTTCCTTCCTGTTAACTGAAGTTCACTTCTGTCCAACCAGGTCCTTTCAAACCATATAACTACCTATTCCTCAGATCTGTGCCTTTTTTTTTTTTAATATTTTATTTATTTATTTGACAGAGACACAGCAAGAGAGGGAACACAAGCAGGGGGAGTGGGAGAGGGAGAAGCAGGCTCCCCACGGAGCAGGGAGCCCGATGTGGGGCTCGATCCCAGGACCCTGGGATCATGACCTGAGCCGAAGGCAGATGCTTAATGACTGAGCCACCCAGGCGCCCCAGATCTGTGCCTTTGTAATAGTCACGTCATAACAGGAGGAATTTATAGTCCCTTGGCTGTTCATGGTTTACAAAGCACTTTTACATATATGGTTTTATTTCCGTATATGATTACATATATGAGGTATTCTTTTTTTTTTTTAAAGATTTTATTTTATTTATTTATTTGAGACAGAGAGAATGAGAGACAGAGAGCATGAGAGGGAGGAGGGTCAGAGGGAGAAGCAGACTCCCTGCTGAGCAGGGAGCCTGATGTGGGACTCGATCCCGGGACTCCAGGATCATGACCTGAGCTGAAGGCAGTCGCTTAACCAACTGAGCCACCCAGGCGCCCAGCATATATGAGGTATTCTTGAGTGTGAGACAACTTTTCATTCTTTAGGGTCTTTCACCAAAGTATGCAACTTAGCAAAATCTTGTCTCACCAAGAGATGCGTTCTTCAGTGTGTGCTGGGCATACCTGCCCTTGGCTGTGTTGTTGCAAAATGATATGTGAGGAGTGTGTCTCTTTGACATCTGCTGGCCTTTTAGTTAGTTAGGGACAATCATTCTGTTCCCCAGAAGAATGCCTGTGTGGTGTAAAGTCCTCAAGGAAAGTGATAAAAATGAGAAAGGGTAGAAAAGAAACAGACAATGACCAACATACATTTATGGGAATCTTTTTTTTTTTTTTTAAAGATTTTATTTATTTATTTGAGAGAGAGAGAATGAGAGACAGAGAGCATGAGAGGGAGGAGGGTCAGAGGGAGAAGCAGACTCCTGCCGAGCAGGGAGCCCGATGCGGGACTCGATCCCGGGACTCCAGGACCATGACCTGAGCAGAAGGCAGTCGCTTAACCAACTGAGCCACCCAGGCGCCCCTATGGGAATCTTTTTCATGGAAGATACTTGGCTAGATGCTGAAAAACTGTTGCCTCAAAGTTAATTGGCTAGCAAGAGCTACATGTGGATCTGTCCAGCAGGAATAGGAGACATAAGCATGGGGTTGAGAAAGTTGGCCTGAAGGATGCAGATCATGTAGGGATGAGAACTGGTGACTTTCACATTCTCTACCACTAGGTTGCCTTTACTATCTTGGCCTCTCTCCTCCTGAGCTGTGAAGATGAAAGAAACCATTTTCTTCCTAAAGATCTTCTGTTCTTGCCTCCAAGCCATGGGGGTGCTCGATAACTATTAGCGTCTAATGATGGCACAGGAATATTCCTCTGAGCAATTGGAGAGCTGTAGGCGGGTCACACAATGACAGGTGCTCACAAATCTCTTTTTGCTGTTTTGAAATATCACTGCCAGGGGAGTTGTATACAACTTGTTCTGACAGAGTGGTCTTAAATATTCATTCCTTTTACCTATTACTTTAAGAGAAATGCCAGCATTTAGTCTTCAGGCTGCCAGTAGCAATTTTGGCAAAATTGTATTACAGCTTTTTCAAGATACTTATTTTCAGATAGCTCATTTATTTACACATTAATATGTTAATGTTATTGTTAATGATGGAGGAAAGGCACTATGAGGTTAGTGGAAACTCAGGGGTTAAATGGAAGTCTCTGATCATATGTACTCTCTGGTAAGTTCAGTAGCAAAGATTTATTACTGTGGAAGGCAGGATGGCAACTTAAATCCAAATCTGTTTCGAATCCCTGCTCTGCCATTTAGTAAATGTGTGATTTTGGACAAGTTATTTTCCTCTGATGAACCTTGGCATCCCCATGGTTAAGTGGAGATAAGAATGCCAATCCCAGGGAGTTTTTGTGAGGGTCAAATAAAATAACAGCTGTGAAGTGCTTAGCATGGTAGTAAAAAATCAATGCATGGTAATTGTTATTTATGTATGGAGGCTCAATTAGCACCATTCTAGAGACTAGGGGGTGTGCGGTCAAGGGGTGTGTAAAATATATGTCTGCAGGGCCACAAAAGATGGCAACAGATATGTAATTGACACATAAAAAATCAGGACAGTAGGTAATGAAGTGTCATTTGTACAGAAAGTATAATAAGAAACAAGACAGAGGTCACTGTGGTCAGAGTTTTCAAGAATCATGGTGGGGATTGTATCAGGAATTCTTTGGTCATAAATTATAGAAATTAAACTGTATGGAAGGGGTATTTATTGGCTTACATGGCCAAAGTATGGAACAAGTGACATGAGTCTCTGGGAAGCCAAAACTGAAAACTCCTGTACCACCAAGACTCTCTGTCTCTTATCTCTCCTTCTCTCTAGGTCAGTTCCCTCCACGTGGCTGGGGCATGGCTGGGGCATGGCTGGGGCATGGCTGCCAGCAAGCCAAAGAGCAGCCAGAAAGGGGGCCTGACCTTTTCCCTTAGTCCAAATCTCAGAATCCCAGGATTGGCTCTGGTTGACCTCTCTTGGGTGACATGCTTGTTCTTTATGGCCAGTGGCACAAATAATCTGGTAAATGGTAGCCCCATTTAGAAATACACAGCTGGGGGGTGCGCCGAGGTGGCTCAGTCAGTTAAGCATCTGCCTTCGGCTCAGGTCTTGACCTCAGGGTCCTGGGATCGAGTCCCGCATCGGGCTCCCTGCTCAGCGGGGAGTTTTCTTCTCCCTCTGCCTCTGCCTGCAGCTCCCCCTGCTTGTGTGCACGCTCTCTCTTTCTCTGTCAAATAAATAAATAAATAAAGTCTTAAAAAAAAAAAAAGAAATACATGGTCGGGGTGGGGAAGAGGAACAGTTTCCTAAAAAGAAGGATTGTACTTTTCTCAGAAGTAAGGAGGGGTGCTGGACAGCCAGAGCTGGTGTTTTTACTCCTGGCGGAGGAAGAGGACAGCTTTAGTGGGTCGCAGGGAGAGAGGCAGATGTGAAGAACACTAAACCAAAGGCACAGAGTGTGGAATTAGAAGATGATTTGTATTAGTGAAACAGAATAAAGTAGACTCAGAGCGAATGGTTTGGAGTGGTTAGTTGAGGAGTTTGGAATGATCTGATAGGGCATAGATCCTAAGAACTGACATCAATTTGACGTGTTATACTGGATCCTGGCTTTTATTTTTATTTTTTTAAAGATTATTTATTTATTTATTTATTTGAGAGAGAGAGAGAGAGAGAGAAACAGCATGAGAGGGGATAGGGTCAGAGGGAGAAGCAGGCTCCCCGCTGAGCCAGGAGCCCGATGTGGGACTCGATCCCAGGACTCTGGGATCATGACCTGAGCCGAAGGCAGTCGCTCAACCAACTGAGCCACCCAGGCGCCCCGATCCTGGCTTTTATTTAATAATAGGTTTTACATTGTAGAAAAAGTATTTGAATTGGTAATTTGAGAACTAAGTTGAATGCAGTTGGAAAGTTACACTCAATGAGCATAGACAAGGTGGTCTTTGTAGTCAAACACTTTGTTGTGTTCGTCCTGGCACTCCCTTAAAAATTAGATGTTATCAAGCATATTTATAGTACCTTTCCTGGGGGAGGAAGAAAAGGCCAAAAAACTGTATTTCAGAGTAACCAAATAGTTTGAAAAATACCGTGTTTTTAGAAGAATTCTAGCTAATAAATGCAGAAGGAATGATAAAATATAACCATTTTATTACTCCTAATGAAATAATAGTTCTAGAGAATGGTCACCAGTGACTAAGGGTCAAAGGCTGATGGCAAACTTTATAATGATGGATTAGGCTAATAACCCCTGAACCCACTGATCAATCTTAATGTTACAAAAAGAGAGAGAAGTAGATACTACTTCTAATAGTAGTACTATTTTGATGTGATAGGAAATATACAGAACCATCCATGAAGTTTCTTGTTTTATTTTTTATTTTTTTGTTTTTTATTTGAAGATTTTGTTTATTTATTTGACAGAGAGAGACACAGCGAGAGAGGGAACACAAGCAGGGGGAGTGGAGAGGGAGAAGCAGGCTTCCCACTGAGCAGGGAGCCCGATGTGGGGCTCGATCCCAGGACCCTAGGATCATGACCTGAGCCGAAGGCAGACGCTTAACGACTGAGCCACCCAGGCACCTAAAAGTCCATAGCAGTGCCTTGGTGGTTCAGTTGACTGTCCGACTCTTGGTTTCCACTTGGGTCATGATCTCAGGGTCCTAAGATTGAGCGAAGCCCTGCGTTGGGCTCTGGGCTCAGTGCAGTCTACTTGTCTCTCTCCCTCCCCTTCTGTCCTTTCCCCCTGCTTGTGCATGAGTGCATACTCTCTCTAAACTAAAAAAAAAAAAAAAAAGAAGAAAGGAATAATAGTGGTATTATTATTTTAAAGAGTCCTTATTTCTTAATGATGCATAGTAACTTTTTTTTTGGTTTATATGGTTTGGTATTAGTTTCCTATGGCTACCTTAGCAAATCACCACCTACTGGGGGGATTAAAGAAGAGAAATTAATTTTCTCATAGTCGTGGGGGCCAGAATTCTAAACTGAAGGTGTTGGCAGGCCATGTTCCTCTGAGGTGCTAGGTGAGGCGTCCTGTGTCTTCCGGCTTCTGATGGCTGTCCTTGGCTTGTAGCTGCACCTCTCTGCTTACTCTCACATCCCCTCCTCTGTGTGCATCTGTGTCTGATCTCCCTCTGCCTCTCATGAGAACACGTGATTGCATTTAGAGCCTCCTTGGGTAAATGAAGATAAATTCCTCCTTAAAGTCCTAGATTACAGTCATACCTTTTGCTATAGAAGGTAGTATTCACAGCTTCTGGGGATTAGGAAGTGATCTATCTTTGGGCGGCATTTATTCTGCTTAGTTTAGATATGGTATATGAGATTTGCTTTCACTTTCAAATGACCCAGCGGATGCAAGGAGTGCCAGTAAGAGATTATGATTGGCTGAGTTAGGATTGGCCATAAATTGTTAATTTTTTTTCTAAAGATTTTATTTATTTGAGAGAGAGAGAGCACGAGCGGTGGGGAGCGGCATTGGGAGAAGCAGACTCCCCGGGGAGCCCGATGCGTGGCTTGATCCCAGGACCCTGGGATCATGACCTGAGCCAAAGGCAGATGCTTAAGTAACTGAGCCACCCAGGTGCCCCCATAAATTGTTAATTTTTAAGCTGAGTGATGGCAGTTCATTGTACTGTTCTCTCTCCTTTTATGTGTTTGAAAATTGCCATAATAAAAAGTAAAAACAAGAAAGGTAAACTCTCAGAGCAGGATTCCTTAGTAATCTGTTACTCTCAGCATCCGGACAATATATCACATTAACCTCAGATAAACACAAACCTCAATTTTTTCCTGTTAATGAGAATTAGGTGTGAGATTCCTAACATCCTGGTGAATCCTTCAACTTTTCACTACCTTTTTAGACATTTCTTTGTGCTTCTCAAGAAACATGAAGGATGAATGAAAATCGGTTTACTTGGAATCAGAAATTGTTTTTTTTTTAAAGATTTTTAAAAAAATTTATTTGACAGAGAGAGACACAGCGAAAGAGGGAACATAAGCAGGGCGAGTGGGAGAGAGAAGCAGGCTTCCCGCGGAGCAGGGAGCCCGATGCGGGGCTCGATCCCAGGACCCTGGGATCATGACCTGAGCCGAAGGCAGACGCTTAACGACTGAGCCACCCAGGTGCCCCTGGAGTCAGAAATTGTAAGATGTAAGATGACCTGAGGTTTAGCTAAGTCCTTTTTCTCTTCTACACTAAAATCTTGGTGATTGTGTGACGTGGCATGGTTGTCTGTGAAGACTCATGGGCAAAGTAATTTATTGTATTATAACATCTTTCCCAAGCAGATGAAATTATAAAAGGGGTAGCATTTTTATTATAGAACCTAACTTTCAACTCTGTTTTCATGTGATCATAAAATGTCTCAGTGATCCACAACCTGGTCTATAGAGTATATTCCCTGGCATAGCTCTGTAGTAATTAATATTTTTCTATGAATTACTCTTTTAGGTAGTACTACAGTGTTATAAGGCTTGAGAAATCTAATTTATTGTTTTTTCCCCCAAATAATGAGATTTTTCATGATTGCTCCTTCTCACCCCGTGCCGGAAAGATTTAAAATTATACCTTAAAAATAACCACATGACTGGCACCTGGGTGGCTCGGTCAGTTAAGCGTCTGCCTTCGGCTCAGGTCAGGATCCCAGGGTCCTGGGATCGAGCCCCGCATCGGTCTCCCTCTTCAGCGGGGAGTCTGCTTCTCCCTCTGCCTCTCCCCCTGCTTGTGCTCTCTCTCTCTCAAATAAATAAATAAAATCTTAAAAAACACACACACACACACACAATGATGTAGAGCACAGCATTTCTCAAAGAGCTATTGTGGCATATCAAAAATACAGTATTTCTCAAAACACTGCTGTATGCCCAATTCAGCCTTAAGTGTATGTGCTATAAATGATAATGGCTGGGGCGCCTGGGTGGCTCAGTTGGTTGGGCGGCTGCCTTCGGCTCAGGTCGTGATCCTGGAGTCCTGGGATCGAGTCCCGCATCGGGCTCCCTGCTCGGCGAGGAGCCTGCTTCTCCCTCTGACCCTCCCCCGTCTCATGCTCTCTCTCTCTATCTCATTCTCTCTCTCAAATAAATAAATAAAATCTTTAAAAAAAATGATAATGGCTGTTAGGATACTGTTGTAGAATATTCAAGTTACTTTACGTATACTTGAGTACCTTAATTTTTTTTTTTTTTAAGGGAAGGAAAACAAATTCATGTGCACAATCTCTGATCACATAATGCCTGGGTCATGACTTCAGTCACCAAAAGCAGCATGTCTAAAAGTGCATTTAGCCTTTAGAAGTCAGTTTATTGACATTACTGTGGTTTTATAGTCTTTCCTTGGTGTTTTTCATATTGAATTTGTTCCTTCCCAAGTTAAAAGCTGCATTTTGAAGGGTTGGTGTAAACTCTAGTTGCGAAATCTCAGAATTAGACCGTCTTTTTTTAGCTCATGGAATTAGAACTTAGCTGGTACATTTGTTGTTGATACATGAGACGACTAAAACCCAGTTCCTTCTTTTATGTTCGTTCTGAGCTGCAGTACAAATTGGTCTGTATAAGTCAGACAAAAAAAACATGTGGCCAAAATTAGACTTTTTGTGGCATATGTGTTCAGATAGTCTAGAAGGCTGACTACATTTTGAACTTATTATATTGCTATGACATTGTCTCCAGTCTTACAGGAAAGCCGTATTTCTTTGGAGGGTGTGGACTGGAGGTGGCATATTGTAGTAACATAGATATAAAAATAACTTTTCCATGTGGGTAAAGTCATTTGTGAAAGAATAGATTTAAATCCCTGCAAGCCTCTTGGGCACTGTAGTTGCTTACTAAATGGTTTATTATAAAACTTGCTGGTGATTATTAAATTTCTCAGCCATACCATCCTTTAAGGGTTGTAAAATCACCCAATTTATGTACCCTGCAATAAAGAAGAAGTGATGTATGGAAATAATCAAGATAGTGGTTTACATTTCACTTGATACAGTATCATGATAATCTGTTCGGCATTTTTTAGTGTATGCTTATGTGCAGGGAAGAAATGTTTACTCAGTAATATTCTTTATGAAATAGGTTCTCTTATTCACCAGTTGTAGCATAATTTTTCAGGAACCCACATTTTTACATCAAATGAGTTACTTCTTAAGTTTTGTTTTTTTCTTTGCTACTTTTTCTTCTTCATTTAAAAGAAAACAAACTATGATGTAGAAAGCTGATGGAAAAAGAATCCTAGCATTTGAATGATGCTTTTTGGTTTGCAAATAATTAACAAACAAGGAACTCTTAGGCAAAACCAAAGTATCATCTTTGACTAAATCACGGAGAATACCATCCAACCCTTTATCGAGTTGACATCCTTGGTATCTCTCAAGTCCATTCATTTCTTTAATCTGCATTAACTCTACCCTCTCTTCTAGATGATTACAGTAGTTTCTAAACTGGTCTTCCTACTTCTACCCTGTCTTTTTTTTTTTTTAAAGATTTTATTTTATTATTTTTATTTATTTGACAGAGAGACACAGCGAGAGAGGGAACACAAGCAGGGGGAGTGGGAGAGGGAGAAGCAGGCTTCCCGCCAAGCAGGGAGCCCGATGTGGGGCTCGATCCCAGGACCCTGGGATCATGACCTGAGCCGAAGGCAGATGCTTAACGACTGAGCCACCCAGGCGCCCCCTACTTCTACCCTGTCTACTCTCCAGTTGGTTCCTCATTCCAGCCTTGGTGATGTGTATGTGTGTGTATATATGTATATATATATGTATACATGTGTATATGTATATACACACGTATATCTATATGTGTATATATTTATTTAAAAATTCATTTATTTTGAGAGAAAGCGTGTGGGGGGAGGGGTAGAGGGAGAGGGAGAGAGATTCCTAAGCAGACTCTGCTGAGTTGTGGAGCCTGACACGGGGCTCGACCTCATGACCCTGAGATCATGAATTGAGCTTAAACCAAGAGTTGGACATTTAAATGACTGCTCCACCCAGGTGCTCTTGGCCTTAGTGATATTTAAACAATGCAGATTTCATGGTGTCATTTTCCTTTCCCATTGTCCCTCCCATTTTAGGAGGCTTAGGCCTTCTCGTTAAGGTAAAGATCCTTATGTGTGCCGGGCTCTGAAGGGTCCAGCCTGACTAGCTTGCCAGCCTGTCTCATACCCTTCTCTCAGTAGCTCACAATACTTTAGCACCACTGTCTTTCAGTTCTTAATGTGCTCATACTTTTTTAAAAAGCCACAGAGTCTTTGCACATGCTGTTCACTACTCAGAGTGTCATTCCTCCCTACCCTTACCATCTCCATATGTCTCCCTATCAGTCCCCTTTGCTTAATTAGTTAACTCCTATTTATCTTCAGCTCAAATCTTCTTTCCTCGGGGAAGCCTCTTTATACGAGTTGGGTCTCACTCTTATAATGAATCTTTCTTACATCACCATGAATCTTTTTCTCTCCCATTGGACTTACTGGTTATAATTTATGTGCTTATGTAAATTGTCTTTGTAAGGGCAGGTGGTGGGCCTGTTTTTGCTCACCATTATATCTCTAGCATATACCTATATCTTTAGCATAGTACCTAGCACATGTTAGATGTACCATAAATATTTCTTGAATGAATGAAAAACATGAGAAGAGATGGTATCAGACATAGCTGTTCCCTAGTTGATTAAGCACATGCACAGTGCCAATACCAAAGACATTGTAAGAAGTGAAATATGGCTTTCAAAGAGGTCATCTGGGGAGGTTGCCTGCTTATTCTGTAGCTGCTGCTGTTGGAAAGGAATTCTGGAACAATTTAGGAATTGTTGTTATTTATTTTTTTAAAAAGATTTATTTATTTATTTATTTTTCTCTCCCATTGGACTTACTGGTTATAATTTATGTGCTTATGTAAATTGTCTTCGACAATTTTTGAATAATTTATGTGCTTATGTAAGTTGTCTTCGACAGAGAGAGAGAGAGTGCACGTGCACACAGAGAGGGGGAGCGGGAGAGGGAGAAACAGGCTCCCAGCTGAGCCTGGAGCCTGATGTGGGGCTGGATCCCAGGACCCTGAGATCATGACCTGAGCCGAAGGCAGCCCCTTAGCTGACTGAGCCACCCAGGCACCCCTAAGAATTCTTCTTAGAGGGAGTTTACAACCAGTTAATAAAAGTATTTACCCTTTTGATTAAAAATACCCAGCTTGTGGGCGCTGGGGTGGCTCAGATGGTTGAGTGTCTGTCTTCGGCTCGGGTCATGATCCCAGGGTCCTGGGATTGAGTCCCGAGTTGGGCTCCCTGCTCAGCGGAGAGCCTGCTTCTCCCTCTGCCTCTCTCTCTCTGTCTCTTATGAATGAATGAATAAAATCTTAAAAAAAAAATATACAGGGACACCTGGGTGGCTCAGTTGGTTAAGTGACCACCTTTGGCTCAGGTCATGATCCTGGAGTCCCAGGATCGAGTCCCGCATCGGGCTCCCTGCTCAGCAGGGAGTCTGCTTCTCCCTCTGACCCTCCCCGCTCTCATGTGCGCACTCTCTCTCTCTCATTCTCTCTCTCTCAAATAAATAAATAAATAAAATCTTAAAAAAAATATCCAGCTTGATGGGGTGTCTGAGTGGCTTAGTTGGTTAGTGTCCGACTCAGGTCATGATCTCAGGGTTGTGCGATTGAGCCCTGCATCAGGCTCTGTGCTCAGTGTGGAGTCTGCTCGAGATTCTCTCTCCCTCTGCCTCTCCCCCCTATCTAGAATAAATAAATAAATCTTAAAAAAAATATCCAGCTTGATGATTCTAAATGTACTGCCAACATACAGATACGAAATTCCACTTTCAAAGAACCAAATTTGCCACAGTTAAAAATTTCAAAAGGATGTTATATACATGAAGGTAGCCTTAAAAGAGTTGTTGCTAAGATATGTTGAGCATTGGCGGGCATTTTTGTAATCAGCATGTAGTCTTTGAAGGGGCTAATATTCCTGTGGATGTGTGGGTTTTGCTATGTTTCCATTAAAACTTTTCACGAAGTCACTCTTCATGTTGAAAGGATGTTTCACATTTGCTTCTGGCCATCAAGGCAAAGAGGGATGCATTTTAAGTCATTCACTTCATCTTTGTGCTTTTCATCCTCCACGGGGCGAAATGAGTCCTGCAAAATTTGTTTTTTTACCAGAGAGGAATGTAATAGGGGATTGAGTTAACTCTTATAAAGTGCTTTAAATTCCTTAGATGTTGAGTTCTGTGTTTTGCAGAAGTCCCTGTTAGTAGGAAAGATCACAGAACTGGGGCCATATTCTTCCACTGGAAAGTATACGGGATTCTTGCCAAGTTCTATTCAAGATTATTTATTCAGTACTTCTCTTGATTTAGTCTCCAGCACCTAACCTCTCTTGTGCTAGGGATTGCCCTTTTACCTCCTGATTTCGGAAAGAAGTTGTGTGTATTCCCTTTCCCTGATAGCTTAAGTCAGCATTGATCTTGAGCAGAAAAAACTGAACTCAAATGACCCCACATATGTCAATGTCGTTTAGTCTCTGGGAATGCTCTGGGATATACCCAATTGATAACTGCAGCTACTGAGGTTCGTCTTGGAGCAGGAACTGCCCCATTCAGGTCACCTTTAGCCCTGTACTTTTCACTCGTTCACCTTTGGGAAAATGCGCTCAACTCAGCATGATCTAGAAGGTTGCAGAATGGTGAGCAGCTCTGTAAGCCAACAGTTTGGTGGCAAGTTTTAGTTGTGTGGCCCATAACAAAAGTTCTGTTGACCTTTGATTCTTGAGTGTTCTTGCTTGCACCCGAACAACAGAGATTTGGCTTTCTTTAGCTTTTTGTTTGGTTTACTCCTTTCCAATAAAGGCTTACATTTTCATACTGCTTCAGTGCAGACCATATTTACTTATGCAAATGTATTTTTCATGCCTCCCAATGGAAATACATCTTCTGTGCCGAGCATAGTATCAAGATTTGTGAGAGAATTAGCTTTTTGAATTTGGTCTTTTAAAAAGTGGTTCTGTGCTAAATATCTTTTCTGGCAGACCACCACTGCCTGTTCAAAAAGCTCTTCGAGGAAGACCTTTCAGTATTGGAGCGGAAGACTCACTCACTGTGTTTTCTGTCTGTGAATCTCAGTGATTCCTGTCTGTGACTGAGTCATAACCGCATACCTGAATCGGTGACATTCATAGTGTGAGCTCTGGCCAACCCCTCCCTGCCTCCAAATGGAATTATTGTCCCTCGCAGGGATTTGAATGCTGTCGACTGCATTTTCGACTGCATTTTGACTGGGATGTACTTACTTCAGCATTAAGTCCTTTATTATTTTTAGTTTCTATAAACCATCCAATCTTAAGCTGGGGTCATGTTATTATGTAATGTGTTTAATGGGGACGGTTCTTTTTTATTTTTTAAGATTTTATTTATTTATTTGACACAGAGAGAGAGCACAAGAAGGGGGAGCAGCAGAGGGGGAGGGAGAAGCAGGCTCCCCACTGAGCAGGGAGCCTGACACGGGGCTCGATCCTAGGACCCTGGGATCATGACCTGAGCCAAAGGCAGACACTTAGCCGACTGAGCCAGCCAGGTGCCCCTTGATGGGGACGGTTCTTATGCTCATCACTTACCTGATTGTTTTGCTGTTTCCTGTGGGGGAGGTGCATTAAGGGAAAGAGAATTGCTCTTCTGTGCAAGGTGGTGCTGTCCTGGGACATTGTTTTGCTGTAGCTCCTGGAAGTCTTAGGACAGTATTGTGCTCAGGTCACCTGGGCTCACTGGGCGAGCACTGAAGCACCGTGAGGTCATGAAAAGTTAATGGAGAATTAATGGAGAATTGTACACATCATCCCCTGCTATTTTACATAATGATCTACTCAAGTTCAGACAATGTGTATTAAAATAGTCTAACATGAGTTAAACAATTTAAAACTGGTAAAGAAGGGGTCATAAAGGATTTAGGACTGAGGGTTCACTCAGCGGTGAAGTAAACAGGCTGCTTTGCCTGACAGGTTTCCTCATCTTTCAAAGGGGAAGAGGAAGTGAGTAGAGGGGAAATGGTATGCTTCCAGCCTTGCAGGTGATCAGTGCCGGAGCTGGGCCCTGAACCCAGACCTCTCAGACAGCACAGCTGGTGATTTGAACCTCCCTCGGTGCTTCCTTTCTTCTGGGATTAAGGCATTATGTGGCATATGAAAAAAATACAGACTCCTCTTACTCACAAGATGAGAGGAAATCAGATTGAGAAGATAAATGAATAAATTACTTGGGCTTTTATTGAACCAGCAATGCAATTTAAAAGAAGTTTATCAAGGGCCCAACACGTGTAAAGCACTGTGCCAGGGCTAGAGAAGATACCAAGATCACCAACTGTCAGAGCCTGTAAAATATATACAAAAATAACGTACACAAGACAGAATTCATTCACTCAGCAGACGTTACTTTGGCACTTATGGTATGCCAGGACTGGGCTAGACACTAAGAATCATGCGTCTCTTTATCAATCATGCAAAGCTTTTGGTCACTTGCTGTGTGCCAGGCACTGTTCTAGATGCTGCAAACACAGGTGAGAGCAAAGCCGGCGACGTCTGTCTTCTTGCTGAGTGTACGTTCCAGTGGGAAGGAGAAAGACCATAAATAAGCAAGAAAAGACCTGCCGAGCATGAGACTAGGGTGGTGGGCAGAGAGTGGCTGGGTGGCTGCATTCGATTGCAAAGATAAGTAAAGTAGGATACTTGGCCTGGAGGAGACAGACACGTCAACCGCCAACTCCGGGATGACTCAGAGTGCGATGACTGCTGTGTGAGCAAAGCGCTGTGGGTACCGCCGGCTGTGAAGGCCTTGCATGTCGTCACCAGAGGGCTGAGGGATTACTACGAGCAGCGCGCTGACAGGACAGATGTGTGTTTAGGGTGGCAGTGGTGGAGCAGGCTCAAGGATCGGCTCGACAGGGAAGACACTGATGATAGGAAGTGATCATTCCTGTGAGGAATGACATGCCGTAGCCAAGTGCTAGGGGAAGGCGAGAGGAGGAAGGTTACTTCTCCCTGAGAGAATGAGGGAAGGCCTCCTGAGTGAGGTGACACTTAAACTTAGCCTTTACACATGCAGAGATGAAGGGAAGGGCATCCCATGGTTACATTACCATGAACAAAAGTGGAAAGATCCAGCTTATTTAGGGAGTGGCTAGACTTAGGGTCATATGCTCGGTGGGAGAAGCCATTAGGCCTGATAGCCTGGGTTGCTCAGGTAAGCAGAGGGAACCCGCTGTAGGCTTTTTTAGTAGACAGACGTAATCACAGCCACAGGAATATTCTTCTTGAGTAGTGTGTCAGAGCAGTTGAAATGATCACTGAGTGATAATTCAGGAGGCTGATGCGATGGCCTCGAGGTAATGGTGATGTGACCTGAGATGGTGGTCCCTGGGGCTGGCTTAGAGATAGTGGGGCCGTCGCACAGGTAGGGAATAGTAAGGCAGACTACTGGTCAGATATGGGAGGTTGGGAAGGAGAAGGAGGAACATTGATTTCAAGAATGTAAGGGAGGAAAAAGTGAAATAAGACAAAACCAGAGAGGGAGACAAACCGTAAGAGACTCTTAATCATAGGAAACAAACTGAGGGTTGCTGGAGTGGAGGGGGGTGGGAGGGTTGGGGTTGCTGGCTGATGGACATTGGGGAGGAGGGTATGTGCTATGGTGAGGGCTGGGTGTTATATAAGACTGATGAATCAGGGGCGCCTGGGTGGCTCAGTCGGTTAAGTGGCTGCCTTCGGCTCAGGTCATGATCCCAGGGTCCTGGGATCGAGCCCCGCTTCGGGCTCCCTGCTCGGCGGGGAGCCTGCCTCTCCCTCTCCCTCTGCGTGCCTCTCTGCCTACCTGTTCTCTCTATCTCTCTGTCAAATAAATAAATAAAATCTTTTAAAAAAAATGATGAATCACAGACCTTTACCCCTGAAACAAATAATACATCATATGTTAATAATAAAAAAAAAAGAATATAAGATGACTGAGGAGAGAGGGTTTCTATACAAATGAGGGTGGCAGAAGGAAAGTGTGTTTGAGAGACAGATTACTTAGATTAGTTTGGGATTTGTGGAGTTAATGTGTGATGGGACCTTGAGGGAACAGTGTCAGATAAGTATGTGAAGATAAGATTTTAGCTCTGGGTTAGAGTATGTAGATTGGGGTGATAATTAAGCAGCTCCAGTTGTGAGGATAGATGACATTGGCCGGGGACTGACTTGTTCAAAGAGAGAAAGGAGGTGAGGATGGAAACTTAGAAACACGATAATTTTGCCTATTGATTTTTATTTTTGTTCTTGTACTTTAGTGCTGGTAATCTCTGAAACTACATTGTTGGATTTCAGCCCTGCACTACCAGCTCAGTCCACTGGGTTGCTTGAAAAATTATGCTCCTGGGCAATTTTATCTGGACTCCTTTGTAGAATTCAGTTTTAATCAGGGACAACATTAAAAAACAAAGACAAAAACAAAACAAAACCCAGCTTTGGGACCCCATTTGTTGTTGGGATGATACTGGGACATTTTTACATCCTATCTTTTGATGTCTCCTAGAGCATTTCTTTCATAGTAGGTCATAGGAAACAGCTTTGCTTCCCTGGAGGAGTGCAAATATTTGTTCCTCATGGAAAATCATATAACTGGTCACATTAACCTTGTCATGTTGGCTGCCAGGGAGCACAGAATCAAATTCTCTGCTCAACTGTGGTGACTGTATAGGACTCTACGGTCTCCATATTTCAGTTCTATTCTAATATCTCTTCTCCCAGCCACAGTCTTCATTTTCTTCCCTAATTTATAGATTACTTTGTCATAATTTTAATAAAAAGACTCATCCCATTTTAAGTTCATATGTTCTTTGTTCTCTACGAACCTTGTCTCCGTAGATAATTTTTAGGCAAATGGTACATAACCACAGACTGCAGAACCAAATGAAACATGAGGTAATGGTGAGAGCCAAGTTGATGAGTAAATATTTGCACATCGACCCTACCCTCTCTGCCTCTTCTTGATCAGTTATTCATTTTTAGGTGTATGAATATTTGCAATAAGAATTGGAAGTTTTTGTCAGTCATTTGTAAATTTTAATATTTGGTCCATGTGGAATCTTGGAGTTGATGTTAATAATGGCCAAGGACTAATCAACTAGAATTTGAACTAATGTGATCTAGTAATGCTTTTATTTTTAATCAATTTATGTAAACTCTGCTGCAGAACTGTGTAATGTTGGTGGAGTGTTCACTATTGAGCAATGACTAGATCACTGGTTAGGTAATAAGAATTGACCTCTTACCACCAATCATTCCTAGCTTTTGTTGTCTAAGAAAGATCTTTTCCATTCTATGCTTTCAGTGACCAGATCAGGAACTACATGTGTTTTTAACAAAACTCTGTTAGATTAAAATAGCCAAGTATAAGGGTATCTATTATTATTGGATTTATTCTTCAGTAGAAATTTTCCCCTAATTTTAAACTTGAAAAAGTGTTATCCTTCCCTCAGACTACTTTGTTAGTTCTTATAAAGTGGGAAGATACAAACCTGTGCTGATATAAATTTAAGTGGTGCAAAGACCTTTGTAGAATCAAATGAATATCAAATGAGATATTTTTAGGAACTTTGTTTTAAAGATCGTAACTCCTGATAAATCTCACTTTTGTTTGTTTCAGACTGATGACCTAGTTTCTATATATGTGAAGTATCAATTGTTAATATCGAAATATTTTTGTGATTCAACGTGTGTAAGGAAAAATGAATTTAGTTATATAATACAGTGGCATTTACTTATTTAGACCCCATCTCGTTCCACAAAAAAGAAATGCAATTATTCTAAATGTGGCAATAACGCTTCAGTATCTTCTCTGAATGCTATAGATATGGAGTTGGTGGTCATGGTAGAGCTGAGGCCTGCTCTTCTGCCTCACGTCTGTGTTGAATTTCTTTATTTTTCATTAGAGCGTCTCAGCCCTACTCAAACTTATTATTTATTGTAAAAAAAAAAAGGATATATATCCTTAGGATTTTTATTACATTTAACAGAATCTTCTATCAGGAACTGTAGGTTGAATTTCTTTCTGATCTCAGTATCAAAAAATAGTTGTTCTGTCTCTGAGCAGCTGGTTTATTTTTACCCTGTGGACACTGAATATTATAACCGATCATGTTTCCCTCTATGTGTCGGCTGCTGCTGAACTTGGAGTCCCTGCCTACCTCCTTTTCTTCTCCCGCCTCCTCCTCAAATGTCTAGAACACCTCTCTTCTACCTTGTTGCTATAGTCGTTGGTACACTTATCTTTTCCTACTAGTTTAAAAACTGTTTGGAGCAAGAATTCTACTACTTTTCTTTATCTTCTTTCCGTGGCTATCACAGGGCCTTGCACATATTTGGCTCTCAAATAATGGCTGAATTGAGCATTAGTAGGTCATTCAAAAATAGCTCCATGTTGGGCCCTCCATGTGATAAGGACAAGGAGAAAGAAATATGCAGTATGCCAGAGAAGGTTTTGAAGTGTGCCGAGGGTCAGAGGGATTGTATGTTTGAAAATATGGCACAGTGAAATGTCATGCTCCTAAGGACGAGAAAAGAATGTTGAATATTGGAACCAACGTAGGCTACTTTCCTCATTGTGTCATATCTAAATATACTGCTGTATCACAATTGGGAGCCTGGCATCTCCCAGCTTTGTTCCAGTGAGAAAGATCAATTCTCCCCTCACAGAAAAAAGGTAAGGGGATAGTTAGGAGAGGAGCAATCTAGTCCGTGTGGGTTGAGAAGTTGCTTTGAGATCTGTGCACATAAATGCTGTCGTTACTACACCTGCTGAGTAATGCAGATTACATCACCTCTAGAATAGTTGAAATGAAGTGGTTGTGAGCTGTAGCCAATGACCCATGTATTCAACTATTATTCTATATTATTAAATTCCAGTACAACTCACGAATGTGGAGTGAATTATAATAGTACATGGCACATGGTCAAAAGTCTTTTATAGGAAAGTCCATTGAAATGAAAATGAACCTGGTTAACTGGAGGCAAACGATCATCAACTTTAGACACATAGTTGGTAGCACTTTCTTTTATAATTAAATATACAAAATCTATATTTTGTGCATCGAGAAGGGGAACCTTTGTTTTGTTTTTTTTTTTAAACTTAAAAAGATGTTATATCCCACATTATCGTATGTTATTGGTAAGCATCATGATTCTAATAGTAAAACTGTAAATATCAGAGGCTTAGAAAAATTCAAACCAGAGAAGGAACTTTTTTCATTGTATTTTTCTCTCCCTTGCTCTCCTCTGAAAACTAAACTGTAAGATTTGTTCAATAAAAATAAAAAACAAAAAAGCCCCCTGCCTTACCAGAATTTCATTTTTATTATTACTTTTATTTATTTTTTATTTTTTAAGAATTTCATATTTAAAAAACTGGTTAGGGTCTGGAAAGAGTGTCTTTGGAATAGTATGTGGTTGAAAACAAACCTCAAGGACCCTTAATTGAATTAATAACTACCAGTTACTTAGCGTGATACTGGTTATATTATATAGTTTCAGATTTTCTTCTAAAGCATGATTTCCACAGATGAATCTTTTTTTTTTTTTTTTAAGATTTTATTTATTTGAGAGAGAGAGAGCACATGAGAGGGGGGAGGGTCAGAGGGAGAAGCAGACTCCCTGCCGAGCAGAGAGCCCGATGCGGGACTCGATCCCGGGACTCCAGGATCATGACCTGAGCCGAAGGCAGTCGCTTAACCAACTGAGCCACCCAGGCGCCCTCCACAGATGAATCTTAAATAGTGGCATTTTTGACATACAAATATGTTTTAATTCTGCTAGGGCCAAATGAAGACTTGAGACCTTAGTTTCCCAATTAATGATAAAGGTTATGCTCTATGAGGCTATGCATAAATAATTAGAAGGGGGTGGCATGGCATTAAAGCATGGACTGTGGAGTCTGACTGCCTCATAGGGTTGTTGTGTTTATTATTCATGACAAGGAGTTTGAGGAGCGTCCGGCACGAAGAGCTATATAAGTGCTTGCTGTTTTTTTTTATTGTTGCTGTTAAACGGCAAAACCATATACTTATGTAATTAAAAAAATATTTTCATTGCTTCCAATAGTGTTTGAAGCTCTTTTGAAGTGACGAAAAGGACTTCTGTTGTTAAAAGTTACAAAAAAAGCTAGAGAGTTCTGGAACTCCTCTTTCTCTCTAAGGCGACTTTGCCTAAATTCTGTGGGTGTCCATTGCCTCGTCTGGAAGATGACAGTTCCATGATGGTGGGTCTCTGATGTCTCTTCAAGCCCACAGCAATTCTGGGATTCTTTGATCTTACCTTCTGTTTAAACAAGAAGCTTGAGGTCATTTATGTCCATATCCTTGATCTGGAATGGCAGAATTTTAGAAGTAGAAAGGGCTTTAACCAAATAGTCCACTCTTTGGGGAACTCATGCCTTTTCTTAGCTTCGAATAATGGTGTTTTTAAAAAATTTATTTATTTTTTTGTAGATTAGTACCAATCTTTATTTTTCCTTTTGTATCTTTCCTCCAAAGCACTTTTTACAGACTATGTAATGTATTTACTGTGTTTATCGTTTGTACCTTCCTGCTCGAATGTAAGCTTCACAAAGGCAGGAATCTTTATCTTTTATTGTTCAAGCGTCTGGCACATCGTAGGTGCCAGTTAGGGGCTCAATAAATATTGTTGGGCAAATGAATGAATCTTCAGTTGCTTAGTGGACATTTCTTTTAATGGATCACTTCTCATTCTCTCCTAAAATAACTCTCTTTCGTGATTTTATTTCCACCAGGGACACTACTTTCATATTACCAAGAGCAAAATCCTGAAGGAATTGGCAGCCACACCTGAGATAGAGCAAATTAGATGATTTTCAAGGGGATTTAGACGGTCCCTGGCATCAAGGCTCTTGGTACAGAAATAGTGACAGTACATTTTTCACACAAGGTGGGTGGACCTGAATCTTCTCAGAGAGAACCTTTTGAGCCAGAACTAGAAGTAACTGCCTAACTGCCCAGGCAAGTAAGGTTCCCCAAACTTACTACTAAAACCACAGCTTCTCTGGGTTAATATTCCTGATGTGCTTCCTTTGTCATGTTAGTTCTTTTGGCGATTCCTTGTTGCTTCTAAACAAAGTCCCAGCCCGGCATCCCAGCATCCAGTGAAACCCCTCAGAGCTTTCAGTTCCATCTCACAGTAGTGCCCCTGGCCTGTTCTCTGCTCAGCGGAGGCTCTACCTTTCATGTCTCCTAAAGCAGTCTGTTCTTTCTTTAAAACCCCTCTGTTCACACCATGCTGTCACCCATCATGCGGTGGGTTTTCCTCCTCCTTCACCTATCCAAATTACCTTTCTTAATCCACCAGAGAGACTTTTAGCCCTTACTTACGTGAAGCCATCTGTATCATGGTTTTGGGCTCCCAAATGCTGCATTATTCTTAAATATTCCCTTTGCATATTTGTTGCTTTCCCCTCTTTATAATAATCTTTTTGAGGGAAGGGGCTAACAGAGTAATGAACTTGGGGGTGAGGGAATGAGTCACAAAACATAGCTAAAGCAAAACCCGCTAAGCTCTGGTGCAAAATTTGATTTAACGTAAGTGTATTTACTAGCTTGTGATGAAGTTTTCCAGGGCTTTAGAAAGTGCTAAGATCAAGTTCTTCTTTCCTTTTTTTGGGTGTGTGGGGCATTAAAATGTCCCTTTGAAAAATCAAATGATGGTGAGGGGCACCTGGGTGGCTCAGTCGGTTAAATGTCCGACTCTTGATCTCAGCTCAGGTCTTGATCTCAGGGTTGTGGGTTCAGGCCCCATGTTGGGCTCCATGCTGGGCGTGGAGCCTACTTAAAAAAAATCAAATGTTGGGGGTAATATCTAGTCATGGTAATGGCTTCAATGAATTACCTTTACTTTGAAAAATAGAAAACTAGCAATTGTATTGATGGAATATGTGGGTCTCTGTGTATGTGTGTGTCTGTGTCTGTGTGTATATGTAATTTTACTAGTTTCTGAGATTAGCAGGTCTGGGAAAGACAAGGCTTGGTAACTGCTCATCTGCGAGCAGACACACTCTATCCTTTCACCGTCACCTGTGGCCATCCTGCCCCTGTTCAGTTGCACAGTATTCATTTTTCAGGGTCTTAGACATTGACTTGAGATTTTTTTTAAAGATTTTATTTATTTATTTGACAGAGAGAGATACAGTGAGAGAGGGAACACAAGCAGGGGGAGTGGGAGAGGGAGAAGCAGGCTTCCCGCTGAGCAGGGAGCCTGATGCGGGGCTCAATCCCAGGACCCTGAGATCATGACCTGAGCCGAAGGCAGACGCCTAACGACTGAGCCACCCAGGCGCCCCTGGTTTAAGATTCTTATGCTGTGGTTTGACTCTGGTTATCCAGGGAATGCATGGAAGTTACCTTCCCAAATATGCAAAAGGGTTCCATTCCATTTTCTGAACTTCAAAGAGTATTTTTTTCTTGTTCAGTGCAGATTAATCTAGACAATGGCATTCCTTGCCCTTTCTAAGTAAATCAGCTTTATTCATGTCATCAAAAGAGGAATTTTGCATGGCTTTCTAATTTTTCAGACCAATTGAAAAACTCCGCGAGGGTACATAAGACATTAATTTGTTCATTTTCTTTCCAAATCTTGAGCCACTTGTTCTCTTGTTCTATATTGTAAGGCAAGTTAACAGTCTCCTCCTTTTCCCAATTGTTCTGCAGTTTCGAGTTTTCATTGAATATACTATATGTTTACTCTTGGATTTTGACATTTTAATTATTGGGAGTATTTGATCACATATAATCTTAATAATGTTCAACAGTACCACACAGCTCACGTTTGTGGATGATGCTGACAGAATGACAGGCAGTGGGAGCCAATTTTGTGTTCTGCACAGATGCCTGGTGGACAGAAAGGCAGGGTGTTCCCATGCTAGAGCAGACATAATGTGGTATCTCTTGGTTACTGTGTAGTTCCAGGTAATAGATACCTACTGTTTTACTCAGAGTTTTATTGGTTGCAAAGAACAGCAGACCGCTCAGTTAACTTAAACACAATTTTTAAAAATCTCCAAATGTAGGATTTAACAGCCAGTCTCAGTGATACCGGTGGACCCATTAGGGACTATGGCATGGGATAAGAAGTCAGGAATCATGGGCATATTGCCTCCTCTCTTGTTTTGTCTTTCTCTGCTTCTCGATTTCCTTCTCTTTTACGTGGGCCAATATAGTCATGCCTACTAGCACTGACATGACCTTTGGTTTTAGGCCCATGTTACAGCCTGTATTTTTCATAAGTCAGAGTCTTGAAAGGGACAGTTTGATTGGCTTAGTTCAGCCGACGGATCCATTTCTCCTGGATCAGGTAGCTACTCCGGGTTCAGTGACCTGTTGGGGTTAGGGTCAGGGAAGACGTAGTTGGATATTGTATCTCCTGCCATGGTTCTTTGTTAATAATCTGTTCTTTTTTTAAATATTTTTAAATATTTTTATTTATTTGCCAGAGAGAGAGAGAGCGCGCATAAGCAGGGGGAGCGGCAGATAGAGGGAGAAACAGGCTCTCTGGGGAGCAAGGAGTCTGATGCGGGGCTCGATCCCAGGACCCTGGGATCATGACCTGAGCTGAAGGCAGACATTTAACGACTGAGCCACCCAGGTGTCTTTTTGTTATACATGTTGAGAGATTTCCTCATTTTTATCTTACAGTACTTTCACTGAACTTTATTTTGGTAATCATATTATCAAAATTATTTAAAAAGTTCTTTATTAGGGGCAGCTGGGTGGCTCAGTCGGTCCAGCGTCTGACTTTTGATTTCTGCTCAGGTCATGATCTCAGGGTCCTGAGACTGAATCCCGAGTTGGGCTCTGCGCTCAGCGGGCTTCCTTTGCCCTCTGCCCCTTCCCTGCGGGCTCCCCCCTCCCCACACTCTCTCTATATAATAAATAAAATCTTAAAAAAAAGTTCTTTATTATTCTCTAATCGTTTTATTATCATTGTGTTTCATTCCTGTTTAATGGTTGTAGTATCTTCTTGGAATCTTTGAGTTGAATTCGAGTGATTTCCCTTTAAAGTACTCTTCTGTTTTCCTGACTTAACTGTTTTTTTTAAGTGTCAGGTTTTTTCCCCCCTAATGTTACTGATTTTCCTTGTAGGCTTGGTTGCCTTTTCATAATTAAGAATGAAAGACTGGGAGAGTTTGCTTTACTATTTTAAAAAGATCTGGGGGCGCCTGGGTGGCTCAGTCAGTTAAGCGTCTGCCTTTGGCTCAGGTCATGATCCCAGGGTGCTGGGATCGAGTCCCGCATCGGGCTCCCTGCTCGGCGGGAAGCCTGCTTCTCCCTCTGCCTGCCGCTCCCCCTGCTTGTGCTCTCTCTGACAAATAAATAAATAAAATCTTAAAATAAAATAAAATAAAATAAAAAGATCTGTATGTTGAGTGTCTTCCCCCCACGCTGTAGTGCTCCCCTAAGTAGCAGTTCTAAATAGAGTTGGGGGGCCGGGGCTGAATGGTCACCTGGCAGCTTTGCTTCTTCCAAAAATGCCCTGAGGAGGAGGATTTACTCTGAGGGACCAAATTCACGTCGGAAGCCTTCATGAAAACCTCTCTCACTCCCCGCTATCACATTGGTTCAGTTCCTTTAGAGACGAACCCCAGATGTTTTGTCTGTCATTATTACGCTTGGCCAAGCTACCTGGAGGCTCTGTGAGAGAGTGAGGGAGGTGGTGTGGTAGTGTGAACTGTCATCGTGTCATCCCTGTATTTCCTGCTCTGTGTCATCCTCCTCACTCTGTGATACTTGTTGTCTCTGAGCCCGGAGTCTCCCTGGGATTCCGTGGAGCAGATTGTCTCCGTGGTGGCCCCTGGGTAGCTGCTTTCCCCTCAGGCTCCATCTGTCAGCACATTCCCATTTCCTGTTTTCTAGAATTTGTTGAAATCTCTTGTCCATTTGACGTTGTCTTCCAGCAAACTGTTTTTAATCCCCTGGAATTCTTCTGTTTTGTTTTTTGAAGCTTTCGCTTCTTTAGGAATTCAGGAGGGGCAACCAGGCTGTCCACCATTTTGAAACTGAAGTCTTACCAGGTTGTTTATTTAAAAAAAAAATAGCTTTTAGTTTTTGGCTTTTACTTTTTATTTATTTATTTATTTATTTATTTATTTATTTATTTATTTATTTATTTATTTAAAGATTTTATTTATTTATTTGACAGAGAAAGACACAGCGAGAGAGGGAACACAAACGGGAGTGGGAGAGGGAGAAGCAGACTCCCTGCTGAGCAGGGAGCCCGATGCGGGACTCGATCCCGGGACTCCAGGATCATGACCTGAGCCGAAGGCAGTCGCTTAACCAACTGAGCCACCCAGGCGCCCTGGCTTTTACTTTTTAAAATGAGAGATATATCATACATACACACATACATATAAAAGAGTATATATCAGTGTATGTATAATTTAAATAAAAATAATAAAATAAACACTGGTGCCTACCAGATAGGTTAAGAAATGGAATATTATAATTTTAGTACTTGGGAAAACTCTTATGTGTCCTTCCTTGATTGTGTCTTCTTCATTCCCTCTGCCTCCTGTGGTAACCATTATCCTTCAATTTTTAGTCATTGTCTTGCTTTTTTTCTTTAAGAAAAGGACTTGTATTTATCTCTAAACAATATATTGTTTAATTTTAATGGCTTTTGTTCTTTGTAAAAATGGAATCCTATAACATGTATTCTTCTGTACCTTGTTGCTTTACTCAAGATTCTGTTTTTGAGACTCATCCATGTTTATTCATGAAGCTATATTTTATTTACTGCTGTGTAGAATTGCATCATAAGAATACACCATATTGGGACGCCTGGATGGCTCAGTCAGTTAACTGTCCGACTCTTGGTTTCAGCTCAGGTCATGATCTTGGGGTCGTGGGCTCAAGCCCCAGACTCTGTGCTCAGTGGGGAGTCAGCTTGAGATTCTCGCTCTCCCTCTCTCTCTGCCCCCCTGCCCCCCACTCGCATGCTTTCTCTCTCTAATAAAAATAAAATCTTAATTAAATATGGTGTATTCTTTTTTTTTTTTAAAGATTTTATTTATTTGACAGAGAGACACAGCGAGAGAGGGAATATAAGCAGGGGGAGTGGGAGAGGGAGAAGCAGGCTTCCTGCGGAGCAGGGAGCCTGATGTGGGACTTGATCCCAGGACCCCGGGATCATGACCTGGGCCGAAGGCAGACGCTTAACAACTGAGCAACCCAGGCGCCCCGGTGTATTCTTTTTTTTTAATCTTTTCTATTGCCGAGGGACATATGTGTTGTTTAACTTTTTGCAATCATGAGAAAGATTGGTATGAACATAGTTCTGTTGTATATATGCTAAAGTTTCTCTAATGTATAAACCTAGGAATGGAATTGCCACGTCATAGAGATTATGCATGTTTAGGCTTTTTTTTTTAACCGATTTTTTGTTTTTAAAGATTTTATTTATTTATTTATTTACTAATTTACGTATTTATTTGTCAGAGAGAGAGAGCGCATAAGCAGGGGGAGCGGCAGGCAGAGGGAGAAGTAGGCTCCCTGCTGAGCAAGGAGCCCGTTGCGGGACTCGATCCCAGGACCAGGACCCGAGCCACATGCAGACGCTCAACCAACTGAGCCACCCAGGCGCCCCTTGCATGTTTAGTTTTACTAGGTGATGATGACTGTTTGCCAGTGGTTGTATCAGGACGTATGACATGGCCTGTGGCTCAATAACACTGGTGTAATTGGATTTTAAAACATTTTTGCCTGTTTGGTAGCTGTGAAATCATCTTATTGTGTGTCTTAAAAATTGAGATGTAATTTATGTGTAGTATAATTTACATTATTATGACTTTAATTTTCATTTCCTTCTTCTTAGTGAGGTTAAAGATAAATTTTCATATGGCTATTGATTTTTCATACTTTCTCTTCTATGAAAGTTTGCCATGTTTTTCCAGTTAGTCTTCTCTTATTGACTGGTGACTGTTCCTTCTATATCCTGAGTATGTAAGTGCGCACGCACGTGTGTGTATCTGTATATCTGTATATCTATAATATGTGATGGAATTTATTTTTGATACGCAGAATCCATTGCCAGGAGGAGTAAGAAGTGCTCATGTCCAGTAGTCAGTTTTCTGCCTGTATGATTATGGCATTCTCTTTCTCTCTTTCTGGTTGTGATTACTCTTGGATAAAATTGAGAAGTGAATTTTGGCCCTTGAAACATTTTGGAGGCTTTTTTCCTTGTCTCCTCCTGATCTGGCTGACTGATATTCGGTGACTCAGAACATTTCCTTTGGAGTGCATACTATTACAGTTGGAGGATGATGCTTAGGCTGCCCGGTGCCCTACAGATGTGTTTCGGGGTGTCACGTCACAGGCCGGCCAGCACGCGGCCAGCAGGGGATTTGGGCTGTGAGTGCCAATCCAGATCTTTAATGTGAGAGCCCTGGTATTTTTCTTGACTCTGTGGTGAACACATTTCAGAAATTTTCTGAAATTTAATGGAAAATTAAGTTAGGCTTGATATAAAATGATAGCATTAATGACTACCCAGTCTTTTCTCCATTTAACAGTGTACTCTGAGGTTAGCTTAAGGGACGTTTTCTCTTGAATGGTGATATTTCTATAAATAAAAACTTTATGAGATGGTGAACATGGTACGTTTTATGTGTATTTCACCACAGTGTTAATTAAAAAAGCCCCAAGGCTGGAAAAAAGAACTTTTTGGAAAACTTAGGGCTGTAATAAAAATGCAAGGATGACGCTGGGAAGTAGCGTATCTGTTTTTGAGTGCAGACATCTTTCAGAAGTTAATTCAAATTGCCGATATATGGTAACTAGCAATACCTCTCTTACATAAGCTGCTTATTCTTTGTCATGTCTGTTCTTTTAAGAAGGTTTACTTTTTTTTTTTTTTTGGTAAATTTTGGAATGAATTTTCAAGGGTTGACTTTTATTTGTCTTCGTTGATAATATTAGCTATCACTTCCTCTCCACTGCAGGCTCATGGACCTTCTTTCATTTCCTGTAATCACCATCCTTTTCCTTCCTCAGGACCTTCCCACAGGCTCCTCTTTTCTCTAAGCCTGCTCCAACTTATCTTATTATTATTATTTCTTAATGTGGTAAAATATACATGTTATTGGCTGAATTCACATCTCCCCGAATTCATATGTCAAAGCCCTAACCTCCAGTACCTCAGAATGTGACTGTATTTGGAGACAGGGTCTTTAAAGAGGTAATTAACTTAAAATGAGACCATTAAGGTGTGCCCTACCTAATCCAGTATGACGCATGCCGTGGTAAGAAGAGGAAATTTGGACACAGACAGTTGCTGAAGGAAAACCATGTGAAGACAGAGGGGGAAGGCTGCCACCAACAAGCCAAGGAGAGAGGGCTCAGAAGACCCCAACCCTGCTGACACCTTGATCTTGCACTTGAAGCTTCCAGAATTGTGAGAAAATAAATTTCTGTTGTTTAAGCCACCTAGTCTGTGGAACTTGGTTTTGTAGCCCTAGCAGACTACTGTAATACCTAACATAAATTTTACCATTTTTACCATGTAAACATATATAGTTCAGTGGCATTAATCACGTTCATGTTGTTGTGTAACCATCACTACCACCCATTCCAGAACGTTTGTCATCTTGCAAAATTAAAACTCTGTACCCCATTCTGTCTTTCCCCATCCCCCATTTCCCACCATTCTATTTTCTGTCTCTCCGAATTTGACCTCATATACATGAAATCCTACACTATTTGTTTTCTTTTGTGACTGATTTATTTTACTTCACAAATTATCTTTTTTTTTTCTTTAATGATTTTATTTATTTATCTGACACAGAGAGTGAGAGAGAGAGCCCAAGCAGGCAGAGCAGCAGGAGAGGGAGAAGTAAGCTCCCCTGGAGCAGGGAGCCCGACGTAGGGCTCGATCCCAGGACCCTGGGATCATGACCTGAGCTGAATGCAGACCCTTAACGACTGAGCCACCCAGGCGCCCCATTCACACAATATCTTAAGGTTCATCCATGTTGTAGCATGTGTCAGAATTTCCTTCCTTTTAATGACAGAATATTCCATTGTGTGTGTGTGTATACATATATAGTGTGTGTGTATATATGTAGTGTGTGTATATATATAGTGTGTATACATATATATATGGTGTATACACACACACACACCGCATTTTGTTTATTGATTCATCCATTGATGGACATTTGGGTGGCTTCCACATTTTGGCTTTTGTGAATAATGCTGCTGTGAACATTGATGTACAAATACCTCTTCAAGATCCTGCTGTCAGTTCTTCTGAGTATATATCTAGAATTGGTATTGCTGGATCATATGGTAATTCTGTTAATGCTTAATATTTTGAGGACGCACCATACTGGTTTCCATAGCAGCTGTACCATTTTACATTCCCACCAGCAGTGCACAGGGGTTCCAGTTTCTCCACATCCTCGCCACCACTTGTTATGCTCTGTTTGTTTTTGTTTTTGTTTTGATAGTAGAGTTGGTATTTCTGGGTATCAAGGCTTTCAGGTATAATGTAGTGCCCTTTTGATTTTGTGGTAGGAAGGTAGTGATCAACTATGGCCTTTTAATTATCACTAGGTTAAGTCGAAAAAAGTTGATTGATTCTCCAAGGCATTTCTGTGCCTCTTGATTCAGGTGTATCTGCTGGGAGGCTCCCCAGGAAGCATCGGTGAGTTATGTGTGTGCAAGACTGGCAGCCATTTTTTGTCCTGTTTGGGCCAAGAACTTTGCTGCCATAGGTAATGTTGGGGCTGCTTGTGTAATACAGGACCAGCTCTGCCCAAATGCAGGCGTTTCTCACTGCGAAGACTGTGAAATAGCTCTTCTGCAGGACTAAAAAGGCTAGTTTGTTACTCTCCCCACCCCCAAGCCCCAGCAGATTTTCATTTTCCTAAGTGTTTACAGCTGTGTTTGTTTAAAACACTCCTATACCTAACAGGGCGCCTGGGTGGCTCAGATGGTTAAGCATCTGCCTTTGGCTCAGGTCATGATCCCAGTGTCCTGGGATCGAGTCCCACATCGGGCTCCCTGCTCCTTGGGAGCCTGTTTCTCCCTCTGCTTCTTTCTTTCTCTCTCTGTCTCTAATGAATAAATAAATAAAATCTTTAAAAAAACAAAAACAAAAACAAAAACACTCCTATACCTAACAATTACAGTCCAGCGAAGAAAGGGGAGTTAGGCAAATGAGACCTCAGAAATCTCCAGCAGGGGTGCTGGTAGAGTGCGCAACAAGGCCGGGAGATGCGCTGATGCTTCCTGAAGGGCATTTTTGACATCACGGAAGAGTGATATTTGACCACGAATGTTGCGTTACCACGATGAGAGTCAAAGAGGTTGGGGAAGGAATATTTATAAACACACCCTTTAGTTTTAGTGTGTGTGTAAAAATGGTAAATTTTATGTGGGGTTTGTTTTTCTTGTTAACTTGTGTGGATTTCCCTTCACTCCAATAGCAATTCTTGGCGGCTTACAGTGGCAAAACAAAAATCATTCTTTCACTGTGGTTTGGGACGGATGGAGCCACCCAGTCCCACCGGGAGGTCAAATCCCAGGCCCCTCCCACCCCTTGCCATCCTAATCTCCGTCCGTATGGATGATAATTTGACTTGGAAGCAGCTCAGTTTAACAATCCCAAATTCACAGCATTCAGATTAATAGGAGCTTCCCGGTACCCAGTAAAATTAATTGTACATAACAACTCCTATTTTTCTTTTTTTTTTTTTTAAAGATTTTATTTATTTATTTGAGACAGAGAGAATGAGAGACAGAGAGCATGAGAGTGGGGAGGGTCAGAGGGAGAAGCAGACTCCCCGCCGAGCAGGGAGCCCGATGCGGGACTCGATCCCGGGACTCCAGGACCATGACCCGAGCCGAAGGCAGTCGCTTAACCAACTGAGCCACCCAGGCGCCCCACAACTCCTATTTTTCTTTGCACATTCGTACCGCCACCGGTTTGAGAATTCACAGTAAATATAATTACAGCTATTGAAGCCCACGGATATTAGGACGTTTCCTCTATGGTCAGCCAGTCTTCAGCATCACTGTAATAATGGCGCTTTGGCTACGAACCCCGAAAACTCTGCCAGTGCTTCACAGTTGTCAAGTGAGATAACCGCTGCTGTCACGGGAGGCGGGCAGGTCATCCCCCAGAAGGGATCGGCCGCTCTTGCCTCGTGCTTCTTGCTGATGGAGCTCTCTATGGAAGAGTAAAGCTGGACTCGGAGTCCGCAGCTAACATCACATGACTTTCCTTAGGAATGATGCAGGAGCTGGAGTGGGTCTCATTGCTGTCTTGAGATGTGGCACCACCAGCTCTGTTCTCTTACTTTGGGAGTTCCGGGCTGACTCGGGGGGAAGCCCCTTCTTCCTCCTGTGCTTTGCGTGTTTTCTGAAAGCCTTCCCGTCAGTAGTCCTGATCTCGGTCGGTGGGACCACATCTCGGTCTTCGTCATGACACATAAGACAGTGCTGCTCCTAAAGGCAAAGGAGCAGAAGGCTGGGTTTACTTCACTGTTAATTAGTGGATTGATGAGTCATTTCATGTGTGTTTAACAAGTAGGTATCAGAAGTCGGCTGTGCTGGGAGAGCTGTGCTAAACTCAGTAGAGGTCTGTAAAACAAAGGTAAAATGTAGTTCCTATTCAAAGTAGCCTGGAGTGTAGGAGAGACGCGTTGAGCGCCTAGAGAACGCATCTAGCTGGCAGGGGGAAGGTCCAGAGCATCGTGTGGTACGGAGCATAAATGCTATGGAACTCTGGGGAGGAGAGTTGGTCATTAAACCTCTCGGAAGAGGAGATGAAGGCAAAGCAAATGAGGACTCCTGGGGGAGAGCTGCTTTCTGCACGTTGACTCTTGACTCCTTAAAGGGACGTGGCCCTTCAGAAAATATATCCCGATCCTCAATAGTAGTAAAGTGTAGTATTGTTAAAATATATAAATAAACACTTTCCATCTGATAATGAAAGGAATAATTTTTTTGTAGAGCAGAAGACTTAGAAAACACACACACACACACACACACACACAAGAAAACACCTTGTATAATCCATTCCTCCAGAAATAATCACTGTTAACATTGTGGAATACGCCTTCCTTTTTTTTTCTAGGTAAATTGAATTATATTTACTTTAGATTCTCAGACCAGAGGGTGTGCACATTCCATAAAGAATAAGTATGAGTTGGATTTATACAAGATTGTGTTTCTTATTGTGATGGTAATTTTGACCTTGTCTACTTTTTATTTTGTCGTTATTTTGAAATTTTTTTGCAGACCTTGAAAGAAGCCCATTTGTTTTCATTTTAGAGTTGAACAGCCTGGGAGTTAGGGAGTACCAGCCCTCTGCACAATCAAGGATCTATGTATAGGGGCGCCTGGGTGGCTCAGATGGTTAAGCGTCTGCCTTCGGCTCAGGTCATGATCTCAGGGTCCTGGGATCGAGCCCCGCATCAGGTTCCCTACTCAGCTGGAAGCCTGCTTCTCTCTCTCCCTCTACTGCTCTCCCTGCTTGTACTCTCTCCCTCTCTCTGTTGAATCAATAAATAAAATCTTAAAAGAAAAAAAAAAAAGAATCTATGTATGGCTTTTGACCCTCCCAGAACTTAACCTAGTAATAACCTGCTGTTGACCGGAAGCCTTATCAATAACATAAACAGTCGATTAATACATACTTTGTAGTTATATGCATTATATACTGTAGTCTTTCAAATAAGCTAGAGATAAGAAAATGTTATAAAGAAAATCATAAGAGAAAATACATTTACAGTCCTATAAAAAATCTGTATAAAGTGGACCTGTGCAGTTCAAACCCTTCTTGTTCAAGGGTCAGCTGTAGTTTGAAGCAAATGATCTTGCTTTAAAGAGAATGTTTTCAATGGATAGCCTCTTGGGAATGATAGGAGATAGAGATTTTTTTAAATAAAGAGAATTATGGTTATTTAATTTTATATCAATACATCTCTCATATCTTTACAATCTTATAGTGTTTAATTTTTTTTGTGCTTTGTACAGTGTACTTTTTTCTAGCAATGATGTACGTTATTAAGAAGGTAGGTGTTACTTATATCTTTTCATCATTATTGGAAAATCTTTGTGGGCTAAGTTAGTAAGAAAAGAAAAATATTAAATGTCAGGCAACTTAACTTATTGGTATGTACAAAGCTATGGGTGAATTTAAGACCTTGACCTCTGACAGATGCATTTAGAACAAGAAATTGCCTGGGTAATAGCATTCTGCACTTAGGGAAGAGCCTGGCTTTTGATGTGTGTTTTCTAATCTGCTGGTATTATGTTTGCTCTGTCCATTTTGTTCCAGACCAGCAAAGCTAACAGTGGGATCCTGTGTTTTAGAAGAACCTCACAAATTCTCCATGTTTTGGAAGTTGTTACTGCCCCTAAAACTACAAAGTAGAATTTATTCCTCTTTTCCCACCTGTCACCCATGTACGTTTTGACTGATGGAGAGGTCTTAACCTTTTTGGAAATTGATGGCTCCTTGCTATGGTTTTTTAAAAAAGGCATTGTTTTTAGTATGTCTAGCTACCCTAGTTCTGTAGTATTTTTGTTTAAAAAAATTCCTGTATACCTCTGAGACCTTTGGTTTGGGGAGGGAGGGATGGGATATCACAAACTTAGGGGCCAGACAGGGAGTATAATGACAATATGATTCTAAGGGGGAGTGATGAGGACTGTGACAAACTGGAGAACTCTTACCTCTCCGAAGGTAATAAATAAACAAAAGCAAAATATATTGTGACAGTCAGACAAAGTTCAACTTTGGCCTGAAGCCTACCAGTTTATACCAGTTACCCCTGTAGTAATAACAATAGTAGAGTACTAATATAATGATAAACATAGCTAACATTTTTGGAGAGCTTACTCTGTGCCAGGCATTATCTCATTCTATCTTCACAATAAAGGTAAATGCTATTATTATCCCCATCTTTTTTTTTTTTTAAAGATTTTATTTATTTATTTGAGGGAGAGACAGAGAGATAGCAAGAGAGAGCATGAGCAGGGAGGAGAGGGAGAAGTAGTCTCCCTGCCGAGCAGGGAGCCTGACGTGGGGCTCGACGTGGGGCTTGATCTCAGGACCCTGGGATCACGACCTGAGCCAAAGGCAGACGCTTAATGACTGAGCCACCCAGGTGCCCTATTATCCCCATCTTAGAGATAAAACTGAAACTGAGAGAGGTTATTTGCCCACATCACGGAGATGGTTAAGTAGCAGAGTCAAAAACCAGGTTTGCGTGGCTCTGGATCTTGGGCTTTGTGATGCTTTGGTTTTAGGCCACAAAACTTGGAATTATGTTGGGTAGGAAGAAAATTGTCAGTGGTTAAGCTACTCAGAGTTAAGCTGCTGGCTTGCTTTGTGGCCTTGGAGGAAACTGGCAGGCCTGGGAGAAAAGCAGTGTTCTTGGTCCTAGAAGAAGATGAAAAAGCCAGATCTGTCTGCTGCGGTGTGGACAGGCTCAAGGAAAGTCTTTACTAGGTGCCTGGGGAGTTGATTACCTCGCTAGGGGATAAAGTAATAGTTTCTGTGAGATGGAGAAGATGGGTGTGGGGTTGGAACGAACGTGTGCAGCATAGAGGAGTGGAAAATCAGACGAAATGGAAGTTTGGTAGGAGCTTGTAATGTAGCTTTTGGCAGATGCGAGTAAGGTCCGCTGGGATATTTTGTACTGTTGGCTTAACTGTATATGAGGGAATATCCAGAGCTGTAGAATAAAGAACAAAAATGTATGGGGTCTGAGATTTAATGCAGGGCTTCTGGTTACAGTACACTTTAAAACCAAATGAGGTTTTCACCTGGGGTAGGAGAGTGGAGGGCTGGGGACAGACTCCCTGCCAGGTGTCCAGTTTGGTTATCTCAGCAGGGCCCCACTCACGCCTCAGAATGGCTTTTCTGGGGCATTAGCGGATCTGTATCCGGGATCACTGGCATTTCCCGTGATATTTAGTAGAAAGAGAGTAATAAAGAAAGCCTCCTGATAAACCTTTGGTTGCTGAATTAACCAGCACGATCAAAATATTGGGCTGTGAACATAGCACCTTTAAACAAACAAGTCACTGACTTGTTGCCCATTGTAGCTCTCAAAGCCTCTCTGTCTAAGTGACTTTAACTCAAAGAAATGAAAAGGAAAGCCAAGCTCTTCCTAACCGGCAGCATGTGAACAGGAACCCTAGCAAACACAGCAGCCTCTGTGAGAGGCCTGTCTGCATAAACCTCAAAGAGCCCTCAAGAGAATTAAAAAATTGTATACACACACACACACACACAAATGAAGGGACTGTGTCGTGACTTTATTTCCTGAAGAATGTGAATATACCACAAAAAATATATGAGAAGGTAAGATTGATCAATGGAGTTTACGTTCTGCAAACTCCTGAAGACTTTCATTTTTTTTATTTTTTAAAGATTTTATTTATGTATTTGACAGAGAGAGAGAGACACAGTGAGAGAGGGAACACAAGCAGGGGGAGCAGGAGAGGGAGAAGCAGGCTTCCTGCTGAGCAGGGAGCCCGATGGGGGGCTCGATCCCAGGACCCTGGGATCATGACCTGAGCTGAAGGCAGACGCTTAACCACTGGGCGACCCCGGCGACCCTCCTGAAGACTTTTAAACAGATACTGAAGCAGGAGGAAGCAAACTTAGTTGCAAGAAACCTAATACTGGCGGTGCAGGGGTGGGACCAAAATAGAGCCTGAGTGGGTCTAGGGAAGCCCTTCTGTTGAATCGTGTCCCTGGTTTAAAGTGATCACTTTCCTAGAAGCAACAAGAAAAACTGGTCCAGTTTGTTTTTAGAGTTGGACGAAAATACGCATGGAAGCAGCTTCTGCCTTTGCAGCATTTCCATCTGGAATATCATTTCGGAACGTGGCCAGATCTCAAGTGATTTATGTTCAGTAAACAAGATTATCTTCAGCTTCCTATCGTGAAAGAGCAAATGGTTTGGGGTTTAGTTGCTGCTTTTCAGCCTCGTTTAATTGCTTGTTCAAGGTAACACTGCATTAATCTCCGTTATGTATCTTTAGTGTCAGGTTTAAGACAGTAGTTTCTGAAGCAAGAAACCAGAACAGTGGTTGAAGCTAGAATGGCTTAAACTATTAAGACCCTTGTTGTGGAGCTACCAAAACTAGAGCGGGTGCTTAAGGGTGGCGGTGGTGCAGTGAAGGTGAAGGTGGTGTGACATTCAGCTTTTTTCATTTTTTGTATTACAGGACAGATGCTTTTAATTTTATGGACAAGTGAAATAAAGGAAATCTCATGTCAACCATTTTGAATGCTTGGGATTTTTCATGTTTTAAGAATTTACTTTTTCCCCTGCCATGGGAACCCATTTTTTATTGAAATTGTGCATGTCTAGTGGAAAATAGCATTTCTTTTTGATGTCTGAGGATACATTCTTATGAAACTATGTTTTTTTTCAAATGTGTATAAAGATTTTAATGTATTTTTTCAGATGTGTATAAAGATTTTAATGTATTACATTTAATTATAATTTAAAAAAAAGATTTATTTATTTATTTTGGGGGGGAAGGGACAGAGGGAGAGAGAGGGAGAGTCCCAAGCCGACTCCATGCTGAACACAGAGTCTGGCGGGGGGGGCTCGATCTCACGACCTCGAGATCACGACCCGAGCTGAAACCAAGAATCAGGCGTTCAACAGACTGTGCCACCCAGGTGCCCCTTAATGTATTACAATTAAATGAAATAGTTTTTATAGGCCCCCTGTTATTCTTCTGATTATTAGGTTTAAATACTTGTGTGAGAGTGAAGTAAGCACTTTAGTGAAGAAATGATCATTTTGTTCTGCAAGACAGAAAAATATATTCAGTACATAAAGTTTAGGAAAATGGTGTATTATGTATTTCATATTCACTGCAGTTAAAAATAGTGACATGTACTTAGTAAGTATTCTGCTATAGTAATCTCCCCCAGCGCCTCTTCCTAAATCTTGAATTGAAGGTCTCTGCCTAAACTGGTATCTTAATATTTTGAGTTTCATATCTTGCACACAGTGCAAACCAAGCGAAAGATAAAATGTGTAGAGGTCGCTCTGCCTTTCAGATTTTATCAGCTATTTTGAATCTAATTCTTAAACTGTTCCTGATGCCTTGGCAGCAAGCCATGGGCTTGTCATTTTATCTCATTAGAGTTAAGTCTAGTCCTGTCAAGAGCAGGCTTACTAGTTTTTTTTTAAATGCCTGCTTAAAATTTCTCATTTCCAAAATCAGCTGAAGAATTTAAGATGGTGATAGGTGTGGGCTGAGGTCAAGTAAAACTTCTGAGCAGATCAGAAGTTCACTGCAGGAGGAAAATGCAGAGAGGAATGATTTCAGGCTGTCACCAGGGAGTGACAGGTGGCTGAGGCACATTTGTGTCCAGAAGAATGGAACAGGGCTTAAATTGTGTAGCTGTGTGAATATGTATATGGTGTTAATTTGACTCGTATAAACAGTTTTTTTGGGGATGCGTTTTTGCATTTAAATGTGCCCCCTATTCTTTTGGGGAACCAGAGGCTAAGCCTCAGAGGATTGGAAGGTTGACAATAAGCATGAAGATGAGATGGAATCTGAAGGGGACAAAGAGAGAGGGGTGTGCAGTGAGCTAAAAATGATAAGATGAAGGAGGGGAAATTAGTTGAGAGGGAGCGTGCTGAGGGGTGACAGCTGCAGAATTTACAGTATGACAAAGAGAGGAAGAGAGGCTACAGAAAAGGTGAGGGGAGGAGGCTGGCAGAAAGCGCTTTGTTTCCTGAGACAACATTTGTTGTTGCCTCGAATAAGGTATACCGGTGCCTATGGGAACTGGAGAGGGCCAGCCTTCCCAGCAGTTGTCAGCTTTGCTGAGGCTGCCCAGGAGAGTCTGAGGTGTGATGGGTGTGGCACCCATTCTTCCCATTGTGGGAAGACAACAGGAATGAAAAAAGGTGTGTGGGGGATGCTGTATTAGTCTCCAGGGCTATGTCTGGAGCCGCATGAGTTTCTGTAACCTTGAAGGCAGTGGAAGGCATTAGCAGTTGGCACTATGCAATGGATTGGGTAGTCTAGTTGGGTCAAATCAGAGTAGCCTGATAGGCCCATCTCTTTCCCTGGAAACGTTTCTCATCTGGAGGACTTTGGGAATGGGATTTCTATGTAATGTATGAGGGTAGGACTGACCGTGAAGAACTTTGGGTATATGTCATTAGACTCTTCTCTTGCTTCCTCCAGTCCTCTTCTTGGGGTATACCATGGGTTCACATTGTTCCCTGACAGGCCCAATTTGTTGAACATCTATTTCATTTTCTGGATCTTTCTTAATTTCTCCTCACCTGCCAGAACTTACCTGTTCACTCTGGTATCTCTGGTCTCTCCAGATAAGTGGAACTAATTTGGTAAAAACGTTCATTCTCTTGTGTAGGGATAATGTTTGCATTCAAAAGGAGGATTCACAGTGTGTTGACTCGAAGCAATGGTGGCATTTTGGGCATACCTTTGGGTAAATATTAGGATGGTGATATTACAGCGAAGTCATTATATGCATATTTAACTCATGGGAATTAAATTAAACTCAGTGCACTTGGCTGAAAGAAAAACAAGGTCAAGAAACGACAATTGCTGCTATAAACATCGGGGTGCACGTATCCCTTCGGATTCCTATGTAGCAGCAATGTCCACAATAGCCAAACTGTGGAAAGAGCCAAGATGTCCATTGACAGATGAATGGATAAAGAGAGGTGGTATATATATACAATGGAATATTATGCAGCCATCAAAAGGAATGAAATCTTGCCATTTGCAACGACGTGGATGGAACTGGAGGGTGTCATGCTGAGCGAAATAAGTCAATCAGAGAAAGACATGTATCATATGACCTCACTGATATGAGGAATTCTTAATCTCAGGAAACAAACTGAAGGTTGCTGGAGTGGTGGGGGGTGGGAGGGATGGGGTGGCTGGGTGATGGACACTGGGGAGGGTATGTGCTATGGTGAGCACTGTGAATTGTGTAAGACTGTTGAATCACAGACCTGTACCTCTGAAACAAATAATACAATATATGTTAAAGAAAAAAGAAGAAGAAGATAGCAGGAGGGGAAGAAATGAAGGGGGGGAAATCGGAGGGGGAGATGAACCATGAGAGACGATGGACTCTGAAAAACAAACTGAGGGTTCTAGAGGGGAGTGGGGTGGGAGGATGGGTTGGCCTGGTGATGGGTATTAAAGAAGGCACGTTCTGCATGGAGCACTGGGTGTTATACGCAAACAATGAATCATGGAACACTACATCAAAAACTAATGATGTAATGTATGGTGAAAAAAAAATGACAATTGAAATAGGACAAGTATAGGTTCTAGAGTGAACGTGAGAGGAGAGACAGGAGCCTGCTGTTTTAGGGAGATTTCATTTCCTCTCAGAGAGAGAGAGCAAATGGGTTTAACCACATGGCCTGTAAAATGCAGGCCAAGTACTTCATCTGGTGTTTACCTGAAGAGGTAATAGTCTTTCCTAGAGGGTAGGAAAAACTGGTTGTCTTGGACTTAGGATTGCACAGCATAGTATTGTATTTTATGAGGAATTACAGGGAATTTTCAAGGATACTTTTGATTGTAATTGCTGGCTTGAGTTTGACTTTGGACTCTAACCTGGTTCTCTGTGCAATTAGGTATGACTTTACTATATTGGTTGGCTTGAAGGTAGGTCTTTCAGGGTCCCTGTGAGCTCCTTTAGATTTGGGACTGTGTAATATTCATCATTGCCAGAGGAGTTCAGAAAACATTTTTGTTGAATGAAATAATGAATGCACAATACCTCTGCCTGATGCTGTCTTCCCTCCCTCATCCCCACCTCGCCATAGTCCCTAGAACAGATACGAATGGGGACATTCTGGCTGCTTTGGTTTAGAAGAGATGAGTTTTACCGAGTGGTTTAGATTTTCTGTTGGAATTGGTTTACGAATTACTGACCTATTGAGATAATCCTTTCTTCCTACGTCTAGCTGCTGCCCTAGCCAAAGAAGATAGCAAAGGGGAATTGGTTGAAAGTAGGATGATGGTGTGTGTTTGAGATCTTAGTAGCTTTGAAGATGCTCTTAGTGTCTTTCTATTTAATACTGAACTCACATCTTCCATTCCAAGATAGGTCACCCTAGTCATTATAGATAGCTTTGGCATCCCAGGAATGGATGGCTCCTCACTTAGGAGGTTCCATTTTCTTATTTGCCCCTCAGAGGTGATTTTGAACACTGGAATTATGGATGACTTACAAGTTAAAGTGTAATAAAAGGTATGTTGTCCATCTCCCCCAAACCACCATCCCCCCATCCACTTGCGCCCTATTTCTGTCTTTTCAGCTGTGGTCCACCTGCAGACTGCAGTGGTGATCCTTGTACTTTATGCATAACTTGCCTGGTAGCTTACCAATATGTGTCATGAAGAAAAGTTTTGCTAGTTTAGTAGATGGCTTTATTGGTAATAATCCTGAGTATGTGGCATCTTGCTCTGTGTCTCATGGTATCACCATGGTACTTAACTGAAAAGACCCTGGTTTCTACAAGGTTGTCTGCTTGACAGGGCAAGTTTAAGTAGAGATAATTACCACTGGAGTTTGTCTGTTTTTTATATTCCATTTACAGAAGTTCACTTGCTGCCCTCAGTGAGTTTAGAAGCTCCTGTGTATGACTTCTGGATCTTCATACCAGAGACAAATGTGATCTGACTGCAACCACTCATGCCTTTGCTATTTTTAGCATTTTTGTCAGCCTTCTGGGGCAGTTCTGTAGTTTTATTTTTATAATGTGCCAGTTAGCCTTTGATTGTTGTATTTAGTAGAATTATAGTAATGGAGGGACTCTTAGAGGTAATCAAATCCAGTGTTCTTTAAACTTTTCTTTGCCTCAAAGGGACTGTAAAACCACTAATAAATGTAATTTATGCTAATATGTATATCAGAGAAAAACTTGAACTTCAGGTTCAGAGTGGGACTGAAATGGGAGGCCAAAAGCCTCTTTGATTTCTCTTCTCCCTTCCTCCCCAACCCTTGAGGTATATGGATATAACATCTGGGGCTCTGTGGAGCTCCATTTGAAAACCACCGCTCTGGAGGTAATGGGTGTTTTGCTAAGTCTTAAATATTCCTAGCACCAGTTTGCCGTTTATTGCTTCCTGAGGGTACAGTTTTACAACAGAACGCCTCAGAGTTCTTCCTCTGCAGGAGTAGTGTGAATTACGTAGAGACACTCACCAGTCATCGAGAAGCTTATTGTATGTCGTTCAGCCCAGCCGATGTGTACCGTTAGGTAGCACAGAGAAGAAGCTGACTTGAGTGATGGAGAGGTACTGGTTTTTCTGTTTGATGACAAATATGACATATGGATGAGACTGTGACTGTGCTTAAAAGAAGTTGGGATGTCTTTTTTTTTATTTTTTTATCTTTTTATTTTATTTATTTGAGACAGAGAGAATGAGAGAGAGAGAGCACATGAGAGGGGGGAGGGTCAGGGGGAGAAGCAGGCTCCCTGCCGAGCAGGGAGCCCGATGCGGGACTCGACCCAGGGACTCCAGGATCATGACCTGAGCCGAAGGCAGTCGCTTAACCAACTGAGCCACCCAGGCGCCCCAAAAAGTTGGGATGTCTTATGTGGGATAGGCTCTTTAACTGTGTAGATAGATCAGTGATTCTCAAAGTGTGGTCGCCTGGACCAGCAGTGGCAGCCCCTATAACTTGTTAGAATGAAATTCTGGGCCTCCGCCCCAAGCCTGCTGAATCAGAACTTTGAAGATGGAGCCCAGCAGTTGGTATTTCACAAGCCTTCTGGGTGATTCTGCTCCAAGAGTGAAGCTTGAGAACCACTAGGGTTGGAGCAGTGATGGTGCCAGGGATGGCACGGGGGTATCTTTAAAAAATATTTTATTTATTTATTTGGGAGAGAGAGAGCACAAGAGAGAGCAGAGAGCACAGGCAGGGAGGGGCGGGGAGAGAGACAGAGGGAGAGGGAGAAGCAGGCTTCCCGCGGAGCAGGGAGCCCGATGCGGGGCTCCATCCCAGGACCCCGGGATCATGACCTGAGCCGAAGGCAGACGCTTAGCTGACTGAGCCACCCAGGCGCCCCGCCGTGGGGGTATTTTAACACTGCTTCCCCCATCCCCCCACCTTCTATAGCACTCTTCTTGCTTTGCTGGGAACATTTGATGTTTTCTCCATCTTATACGAAGTCCTCAGAAACTTTGTCTTTAAAACAAATACCCTAGCTCTGGTTTCCAATTAGATTACCACCTCTTGGTAGCTTTTACATGGAAGTTCTGAAGCAGCCACTAGATGTGTATGAACACTATGTTTTAGGTGTTAGGAAACCTGGTTGTTTATGAAATGGAGTGATCTTCTGCTGGACCAACCAGGGCCTCATTCATTTGGATGCTACTGAGGTCACTCAGGCATTGTAGCTTCATGTCTCTGGTGAGGGTCTTTTGGAGGATTCCCAATGCAGCTCTTATGTAATCACAATTATCTTATCTGCCTTCGTATTGCAAACCTGTTCCTTTTCTCTTGTGTCTTTCTGATGAACTAGGCAGTCATTCAAAAGCCCGCAGCTGGGGATTCCTAATGTAAGATCCAAGAACCACCCCTGATATCAGAAAAATAAGATTTACTTGTATGTATGGATATGATTTTTGGTGAGTAGAGGGTCTATAGCTTCCCTCAGATTCTGGAAAGGATCTATGTACCCCCCTACTCCCCTCCGAAAAGCTGATTAACTATTGCTTTAGCTGCTTTGGGATAATAGTTCTAAGAAGTCTTCACAAGATTTGTAGCCATTTGAGTGGAAGAGCTCTCAGGGGGATTGGCAATCCTAGTGTAGCCTGCCTTGTGGTCTCCTCAAATGTTACTGTATACATTAAATGGAGTAAGACTGGTTCTTGTACAATCATGATTTTCTCTCTCTGGGCAAGAGGCAGGGTGCATACTAATTCAGTAGTTTCAGGTGGAGTTTCTTTCTTTTTTTAAGATTTTATTTATTTATTTGACAGAGAGAGCATAAGCATTGGGAGTGTCAGGCAGAGGGGGAGGGAGAAGCAGGATCCCTGCTGAGCAAGGAGCCAAATGTGGGGCTCAATCCCAGGCCTCTGGATCATGACCTGAGCTGAAAGCAGACGCTTAACTGACTGAGCCGCCCAGGCGCCCCAGGTGTAGTTTCTTTAAAAAGTTTGATCCTGGGAAGTATAGAGAACAGGAAGATATTATCCCTGTTTACAGTTGATGACCCTGAGGCTTAGAGAAAAGTGTGAAATTATCACTAGGTTTACTGGTCAGCTCAAGGCATTGGACTCACCCACTGGCTCATGCTCTGGTTACATCTGAATTTGCTTGGATGATGCCTAGACTGGTCTCAAAAGCTCACTGTGGATAAAAGACTGGTTGTTTCAGTGCACCTAAAATAGTTATTCTTTCTCTAAAGTAAATGAATCATGTTAAAATTGTGGATTTCTTTTTTGCTGTTCCGTATTTTTAAACAAAAATTTTATAGATCTCCTCTTCCCGCTTCACAGTCAAATATAAGCTGGCCCCCAGCCCCTCTTCTTTTCTCCTTCATAAAGATCATAGAAAATCCCACCTGATCCTATCTTTTTAGCTTGTTGGGTCAGGAGAGGGCAGGTCATCGGCGGCTGGTAGCATCACCTCCTTTTCATTAGCTTGTTCTCTGGGTTTCAAAGACTAGTGACCTTGTAACTTATATATCACATAGCCTGAAAATTGCACATAAAAGTTTGCTGTGGAAGAGTAGCAAATGTAAGATAAATTGAGAAGGTTAGGGGAAAACTGTGCTAAGAGCTTCTCATAAATGAATTCTCCTCCTAAAAGCACAGCGATTTCTCGAGGTGACAAATTAACTTGAGATTGTGCTTTGCATATTTAAGTCATGTGTGGTAGGGTCATTCCATTCGTCTTTAAGCTAGAGGTCAGTGCCTCACTTTTTCCACTGGTGCTTTTCGTCTAATAGTGTAGAAGAGAAAGCTGTATATGTGGATATTTAATTTACTTCATTTTGTAAGTGCATTGTGTCTGCGATTCAGTCAGTAATGAGATTCTTTTTTTTTTTTAAATATTTTATTTATTTATTTATTTATTTGACAGAGAGAGAGTGAGAGCACAAGCCAGGAGACAGAGGGAGAAGCAGGTTCCTTGCTGAGCGGGCAGCCTGACATGGGACTCGATCCCAGGACCCTGGGATCATGACCTGAGCCGAAGGCAGCCGCTTAACCAACTGAGCCACTCAGGCGCCCCCAGTAATGAGATTCTATGTGTTGAGGCAGGCTGGCGTATAGAAGGTGTCTGTACTGAGGGCATAGGGCTGGTGCATTTTCGAAAAGGAATATGTGTGCTTTGAACACTTCTTATAAAGATTCTTGTTCTGACTTGAATTATGCTTTCACTTCAGTAGGGTCACCGCGAAGGACATCAAGATGTCAGGAATTTCATTTTCCTGTTACTGGGTGGGTAGAAAAGGCATTAGTGAGTGGGGTGCTGGTTCTTTCTGACAAAGTCAGAGGTTTGATTATGACAATTAACTTTAAGTAGGTGACTCCCTATTTCTGTTGGAAATGTGCGTGTTAATGTCATTTAGACTTTCACTTCGAGCCAGTGACTCCATAGTTCTATCACAAATATGCAAATTAATGTCATTTAGACCTTTTTGTTATTTAATATCTGTATTGATTTTAGGGTTTATACAGCTGTGATTTGTGAACAGTAGTGAGAATACAGAGGAGAGAGGGTTTCTGCCTAGCATTCTTACGGTCTATCTAGGGAGACCTGATTATTATGGAAAGTTCTTTATTCTTCAAGTCACTGATGTCAGCAGTAGGAGTTTAGACTCGGTAATTAATAATAGTATCTTTGCCCTCTGCATCTTTCTATTGAGGTTTTCATTTTCCTTCTTTGGTCTGTGGCCACATTGCATTTTTTGCTCCAGAATCTTATTTTGTTGGGTAGAGACAGTGGGCGTGATGTTAGCTAATTGCCTCAGATACTGTCTGGTATAGACTTCACTTTTCAAAGTCAGAGCTCAATACTCCAAGATCACCTCTTTCACTTGAATGAGATTTTTTGGTGTCTTGACCTCAGAAGACTTAATGGGTGCAGATGCAGAGGAGATTAAGGGAGATGAGCGGCAGGTGCTAGGTTCAGGACCTCCAGGGCCATATTCCAAATAGATGGCTTAACATTTCTTAGAAGAAGCAAAAATAGATTGAAATACTTGAGGATAGGAGGGAGCCTGAAGCAAAGCAGGCCTCTAGATTTCCCTGAATTTCCATGGATTCTTATAAGAAAAACAAGCCAACCAACCCAGCATCTGAATCTGCTTCCTACAGTGGAAACTATTTTTTTTTTTTAAAGATTTTATTTATTTATTTGACAGAGAGAGACACAGCGAGAGAGGGAACACAAGCAGGGGGAGTGGGAGAGGGAGAAGCAGGCTCCCCGCAGAGCAGGGAGCCCGATGCGGGACTCGATCCCAGGACCCTGGGATCATGACCTGAGCTGAAGGCAGTCGCTTAACCAACTGAGCCACCCAGGCGCCCCTACAGTGGAAACTATTATTACAGAATCTGTTTGCGTTGACAGAAAGAAGGTAAATCAGTTTCAACAGCATGCTAGTCACCTGATCCAGAAACCATATATAACTTGATGGGTATTTTGAGGTTGTGTGTTCACCTGTCTGGACAGTTAAGGACTCTGGACATATGGAGGCTTAGGAGATCCTTGTGTGATTTTAAAGGCTTACTATTTATTGTAAACCATATTACTTACATTAGAGTCCAGTGACTTAGCTTCTGACTTCAAAATAGCTTTGCCTTAGTAACGAATACCATATGATTTCACTCCTGTGGAATTTAAGAAACAAATGAGCAAAGGAAAGGAAGAGAGAAAGCAAGAAGCAGACACCTAACTACAGAGAACAAACTGATGGTTACCAGAGGGGAGGTGGGGGGATGGGTTAAACAGGCGATGGGGATGAAGGAGTGCACTCGTTGTGATGAACACCTGGTGTTGTATGGAAGTGTTCAATCACTATAGTGTACACCTGAAACTAATATCACACTGTATTACAACACTGGAAATAAAATTTAGAAAAATAGCTTTGCCTTAATAATTGAAACAAGACTTTTCCTTGCCAGTTGGCTTTTAACATGTGTTTGAGGCCATGAACTTTTTGGTATTGTTTTAATAGAGATAAAATTTACATAATACAAATACTGTGACTATTTTCTGTCAAGAGAATTTAAGAAAGGTTAATTGACTCAACACTTGGTTCATTTATTTGAATTCAGTGGCTGATAGGCCAGGCTGATCTAAAGCCAGGTCCTTGCCTTCAAGGAGATCACAGCCTCCTAGGGGGATGAAAACATAAACAAATATTAAGAGAAGCATGTACAAGGTGCCCTGTGGCGGCAAAGGATGTTTATTGCACTTTCCTTTTTGAGCCTGCCTCTGAAAATGGTGGCATCTTTTCCTCTTGCTCTGTTTTTTGTAGCAACTTGTCTCGCTTTGTTGTCTTAATGTTTTCTGTTAGGGATTTCATATTAAGGTTAGAATTTTGTCAGCTTTTTCATACTTCTGAACATTTCTTGCTTCGAAGACTCAAAGAAAGAAATGTGAGTGGTGATGCCCCTTGTTGGTCTGTTTCTAAGAATTACAAAGCGGGCACTTGATATAACTTGATATAAAAGTTGATATAAAAAAGATATTGTTGGATGCTGGAGTGTAAACTGAGACTCTGCCAAGCTTATTTTTCCTGTAGGAAAACTCCAGATCTGTTTGCTTACTTAAGCCAGTCCTATATTATATATATTTCTGTCTTTATTGTTTGTTTCAGCCACATCTCCTCCCCAAATGCCAAGCCAGAAAGAGTCTACTTCCTGATTTCTTTTCTTTGAAGTTTCCTGAAACTTTATATCTTATTCTTTTTTTTTTTTACTGAAATCTCTTGCATGTTTGCAAATGATAATAGCAGCGCCTTTTCCTTTTATACTGGCAAATGAGGGATTAAGTGGGCAATACTTATAAAGATCTCTAGAATTCTTAGAGAAAGGACTAAATAAAATGAAATAGTATTATGCGGGGCGCCTGGGTGGCTCACTCCTTAAGCGTCTGCGTTCGGCTCAGGTCATGGTCCCAGGGTCCTGGGATCGAGCCCCGCGTCGGGCTCCCTGCTCCGCAGGAAGCCTGCTTCTCCCTCTCCCACTCCACCCACTTGTGTTCCCTCTCTCTCACTGTCTCTTTCTCTCTCTGTCAAAATGAATAAATAAAATCTTAAAAAAAAATGAAATAATATTATGCAAGGTGAATTAATTATTTTCTTGTATTAAGCTGAGTTTTATTAAGGTGAATTTTTCTCAGTGCTAATCTCTCTCTCTCTTTTTAAATTTAATACTCTGGCTTCTCTTTCTAATAGTTAATGCTTTTAGACTCCCTCACTTCCCTATTCTAAGGCATTTCTGAACTGGCACAATTGTCATTTTTTTTTCCTTAATTTTAGAGAGTATGGTATCTTTTAAATGTTACTTTAAAAAACTCTTTCATGCCTCTTGCTTGGCCCATGAAATGTAAAAATTAACTTCAATTGACTTCACTTTCATAATCTTATTTTATTAAAATCTTGCAACATGTTGGTCAAGGGCTAGCTAAATTTTAAACCTTAACCAACGTTTATTTTACCTTTCTGTCTGTGAATTGCTTAAAGGGCAGACTTATCTGGTTACACTTTCCAGTTTTATAGAAAGGTCCTTTTCCTCCTTTCACTATCTGGACAGCCAAGAAAGGCAAGGGGACACTCAACAGACTGGCTGAAGAGAGAGGAGATTTGTCCAGTGCCCTGGAATTTGCTTCCTCCCTGGTGTGAAAGCTTGTATTTGTGGCCTACAAAGTGACGTTGTGTAAAAATGTGAAGGACGGGTGTTTACTCTGGCCTTGGCCAAGGTGAGAATTCGAGGTGGGAGATTGGAGCTCCGTGGTCGGAGGTGATTTGGAACTTGACCAGTGTGCCAGTTTTGTTGGCTATCATTGAAGCGGAGATGGAGTGGGGGAGCTCCCATTTCACAACTCATAATATAGCTCTAAAATCTTTTTCCTTTTGCTTGACATATTTTAAGCAGTTGAACACATTTTCCATAAATTTTACTGACTTCCGTTTATCTTTGAATAGAAGCCAATGAGAGAAATATTGAGGTTATGAGCAACAATAGAACGAACTGTTAGAAAAGTCCTTTTGTGGCGTTCCTCAAGTGTGTGCTGGTGGAAAGATGTAGTTTGATAGTGAAATGTTGGAAAATGATTTTACTTACTATTTAGAAATAACATAAATGAGCCTTGCTTTTTAAATTCACAGGTTCAAAACATTTAGTTATGCCTCACTAGCTCAGTCTTTGCTCATTATGCTTTACATTGATGGAATTAAATGGGACACATTGCAACGCTGGATCAGCTCCACAGTTCTAAAATACAGAGTTTGACTGAATTCTGAAAAAAAAAAAAAAAAAAATTAAAGACACTGTTTAATATCAGAAATGGAGATTCGTGAAATTTTGTTTTTGGCCTAAAGTTGGTTCAAGAAAGTGTCCCAGTGATAGAAGAGGGAACGAACATGAAGACTACCTACCTGTAAATTGCTTAAAACCAAAAAGGATTCTTAGACATTGAAAGAGCAAATCGTTTTTCAAAGCCACGTCCCTGGTGTCTGTCCCGGCTGTAAGACGGCTAGTCTGTGGGGCGAGGGCCCTTCTAGTACTTGTATCTGCCAGTAGTAAACACGTGCTTGGTGGCTTTCGGCCCTGAAGCATCCCATTCTGTCTTCTGGGTATCCAAGGACATATGTCGAGGAAGGTCAGAGCTTCGGGGTGCTTGCCGTGTGAGGTTCATAGGTATTCAGAGAGGAGAGCTGCCCCAAAAAGAATGCCCATAATTTTCTTTTCTTTTTTTAAAATTTAAATTCAATTGATTAACATATTATTAATTTCAGAGGTAGAGTTCAGCGATTCATCAGTTGCATACAACACCCAGTGCTCGTTACATCATGTGCCCTCCTCAGTGTCCCATCACCCAGCCACCCCATCCCCCCACCCCACTCCTCCTCAGCAACCCTTAGTTCATTTCCTATGGTTAAGAGTCTCTTATGGTTTGCCTCCCTCTTGGATTTCATCTTGTTTTATTTTTCCCCTCCCTTCCCCTATGCTCCTCTGTTTTGTTTCTTAAATTCCACATATAAGTGAAATCATATGATGATTGTCTTTCTCTGATTGACATATTTCACTTAGCATAATACTCTCTAGTTCATCCACGTCATTGCAAATGGCAAGATTTCGTTTGTTTGTTTGTTTTTGATGGCTGAGTAATATTCCTGTGTGTGCGTGTGCGTGTGTAACACATCTTTATCCATTCATCTGTCGATGGACATCTGGGCTCTTTCCAGAGTTTGGCTATTGTGGACATTGCTGCTATAAACATCAGGGTGCATGAACCCCTTCGGATCACTACATTTGTATCTTTGGGGTAAATACCAAGTAGTGCAATTGCTGGGTCGTAGGGTAGCTCTATTTTTAACTTCTTGAGGAACCTCCACACTGTTTTCCAGAGTGGCTGCACCAGCTTGCATTCACACCAGCAGTGTAAGGGGGTTCTCCTTTCTCTGCCCATAATTTTAAAGGAATTCTCTGGATGCCATCTTCTGATTCTTTTGTTTATCTTATGCAGGGATCCTCTACAGTTTTCCTCTGACTTTCAATGGAGTCAGTAACTTGTGCTTGAGTGTTCATAAGATTATATGAGCATTTTCTATGACCTAAAATTACCTGTCGTTTGTTTTAATGGTTAAGGGTAGGGAATTGAAAGTTAGACTTGGGCTTCAGGCCCAGCTTGGCCACTGTGTGATTTTAGTTACATGATCTCTTTAAGCTTTAGTTTACTGTTTATAAAATGAGTATTCATGGGGCGCCTGGCTGGCTCAGTCAGTGAAGCATGCTACTCTTGATCTCCGGTTGTGAGTTTGGGCGCCACGTTGGGTGTAGAGATTACTTAAAAAAATGGGTATTCATTCATTCTTGTGTTCAATCATTTGTTTGTTCAATGGGTATTTAGTAATTTCTATGCGCCAGGCCTGTTCTCGGTGCTGGGAAGTAAGCAGTGATCAAAGCAGACAAAACCCCTGCATTTGTGGAGCTTAATATGCTGCAGGGAGAAATGGAATATAAATTAATAGAAATGAAATCTATTTTAGACAGAAACATGCTCCACGGAAAAATGAAAATTTGGGGTAGAATGACACGATTAAAGGTGGATTCTTTCTGTTTTATGTGGGGCAGATAGAGAAGGCCTCTGTATTGAGGTGGAAGCAGAGACATAAATGGAGAGAGGAATGATATAGGAAGGTATCTGGGGAGAGGGGATCTCAGGGAGCAGCAGGTGTGGCAGGCACCGCACCAGCCCTGAGGCGAGATGGCGTGTTGGAGGAGCAGTGGGGAGGAGAGCAGGAGTCCAGTGAGCCATGATCGCAGTGCCCACCTTGTCGGGTTGCTTACAGAATTGAGTGAGAAAACACATTTAGTATGTACTTTGCACACATTAAAAGAATAATATACCATAACACACGAGGATTGTTTTAGGAGTGCAAGAAGGATTCAGTAGTATGGCGTTCATTATCTTATTAAATATCAGTAACAAAAATCATATTTTCATGGAAAAGCCATCTGACAAAAATTCAATATCATTTATTGATCTAAAAACCCTTCAGAATAGAGTAGGAAAATATCCTTAGCAAAATAAGGTATGTCCATCTCAAGCCAAAAACCATCTTAGGCTTAGTAGGAAATTTGAGAACATCCCCATGGAAGTCAGGAACAAAATAGGAATGCCCACTATTTTCACTGTTTATTAATGGTGTTTTGGAATCGCAAGTCAAGATAGTTGGACAAGACAAAGAAAATAAAGTTATAAAGGTATAAAACCCAGAAAGGTAATAAATATTATTTGCAAATGATAGGGATATATGACTAGAATAAAAACTAATTATACAGATAATATATAAATGTGCCTGGATACCAAGATAATATGTCAACATTTATAGCTTTCATATATACCAACAATAACTAATTTGAAGATATAGTGGAAGAAAAGACCACAGCATAAAAAAGGATAAACTACCTAAGAATAAACTTAAGAAATATATGTAGTATGTATGAAGGCACTTAATGCTCCTGAGGGATACAGAAAAGATATGAAAAGGCCTGTCCTATTCTTGGGTATAAAGATGCCAGTTCTCCTTAGATTAATGTGTGTGTTTGATGTAGTTGCAGTGAAAATAACAACAGGATTTTTTTTTTGGTGGGAGTTACAGAACAAGCTTATTCTATGTTCACATGAAAAAATAAGCACGAATAGCTAGGACAGTTCTGAAAAAGACATTAAAACATATTGTAAGGTGGGGCGCCTAGGTGGCTCAGTTGGTTAAGCTCAGTGGTCTCAGCTGTTGTGAGTTCAAGCCCCGCTTTGGGCTCCACACTGGGCTTGGAGCCTACTTAAAAACAAAACAAAACAAAACATATTGTAAGGCTACAATAATTGAAACATTGGTATTACCAAATATATTTAGTGTATGGTAAAGGTGGCCTTTTAGATTAATTGGGGAAAGATGCTATGTTCAATAAATAGTAGTGGGATAAGCAGGTAGCCATCTGGGGTGAAAAAGCTATTTAGAGCAGTACTACCTCAAATGTTAGGCCACAAGCTAAATAAAACAGAAATTTAAAAAATAAGTTCCAGAAGACAGCATGAGAAATTTTATCATCTTGGAGTACATAGGGCTTATGTACGACAGAAAACTGAGAAGGCATAAAAGAGATTGGTCAACTTGATCATATTACCACCCCCCCCAAAAAAAAAACTAACTGAAAAAATCCTGCATAAGGAAAGTCGGAGAACAAGAAAATTGGGAAAAATGTTTGCTTTTCATATCACAAAGGGAGACTATTTCTAATAAAAAGCTCCTACAAATCCATAAGAAAATGTCCAGCCTTTTAGTAGACAAATGGACAAAGGAATCAAATAGTCTTCTGGAAGGGAAATGACAGTGGCTTCTAAATGTATGAGAAGATGCTTAATCCACTCATTAAAGGAGATTTGCATGTGACAACTATGTGGACGTACCATTTACCACTATTAGATGGAATTATAACCTACACCGTAGAGAGTATGAATGCAATGCAGTAGCCTCTTTAGTGGGCCATTTGGCAAAATCTATCATATGAAGAATTTCGTATCCTTTGACTAGGAGCTTCAGTTCTAGAAATTTATCCTAAATACGAATACATTCACTGAGATATACTTTATATTCGTGTGTACTATGAATGTATCTTACATGTATATACATATTACATGCATGAGAAAATGATTTATGTACAAGATAATTACTGTAGGAGTGTTTATAGTGGTTAAAGATTGGAATCAGCCAAAATGATTTCATCCATGGCAACTGAATAAATACATTGTTACATCTGTACGTTAGAAACTGTGCAGTCATAAAAAATACCAGTGAATCTCTTTATGTATTGTTTTGGAAAAATTGCCAGTATATGTTGGTGAAAAATATAAGGTACAGAACAGTGTATATGTTTATTTGTGTTAAAGTGTTTTGCTTGTTTATGAATAGATACAGCCTCTGGGGAGTGTAATTTGAATTTGAACACACTCCCACCCCTTCTCAAAAAAAATTGCATTTAGCACAATGTCTTGCACTTAGCACTTATTACGTGTTGGTGGTGGTTATTTTCATTATAATTACAGGGTTCCTTTATCTCATGAGTTGATTTTTAACAGTTGTGTCTGGAAGAGGAAGCCCATCTTGCTATAAATGCTGCTTAATGAGGGTCATACTCATGTTACTCGTCAAAAATGCGATATGTGCTTCCTGAAGTACGTTTCTTGGAGGATGTCAGTACAAGCTCCGCAAACCGAAGATGTCAAATAAGATTGGGGAATGTTGGATTAAAACTAAGCAGGCTTCTTTCCTGCAGGTTTTCTTAGAGCCTTAATACACATAACGTGCTTTGTGAATATTCAAGAGGGATATTTAGAATGCAGTGTTTTCCAAATTTATTTGAATGCAGAACTTTAAACAGCAGTGGTTACTATCTTTTGAGTAGTTGTCACTTTGGGAAACAGCACTTTAATGCTTAGATTTTGGTTTTGTTCACCTTCATTATTTTAATAAACTTGTATTTTTGATTCATTTCTAAGATGCCTGTCATCTGTCCCTGCCTGTTTTTCCTCCTCTGTGATATGCTACAACTCACTAATTTGTTTCCTGGTTGAGACCTTTCCAGAGTCATCCAATTTACGCTGGGTTTCTTGGGTAAAGAAGAGACTCTGTATAACTCATGCAAAATCTCAGGGATTGATGGAATGGAAATTGAAGATTGATGTTAGATTTGATTCAACTTTTCCCAAAGGTTTAAAAGTTTTGCTTTTCAAGGAAAGGAATAAAATCAACCTCCTGGGTAGAATAGTTGAGGAATTATGAGCTTAATAACATAGATAATATCCCTGTGGGTCAGAAGATATGGGATCGGGCGCCTGGGTGGCTCAGTTGGTTAAGTGACTGCCTTCGGCTCAGGTCATGATCCCGGGGTCCTGGGATCGAGTCCCGCATCGGGCTTCCCCTGCTCTGCCCTCTGCTTGTACTCTCTCTCTCTGTCAAATAAGTAAATAAAATCTTAAAAAAAAAAAAGTTATGGGATCTACCTCTGTCTTCACATTTTCCAGCTATCTACTCTTGAACAGGCCCCTTAGCCTCTTGTACTTCATTTTTATCATCTATGAAATTCAAGGATTTAGTTTAAGTGCATTCATTTTAAGGCTGAGTTATTATATGCTTAATGGAATCAGTGAAGATTGTAGGACCATGTAGACTATTTTGTTCTACTCTACAGTTTTCACATGTGAATATAATCTATCTCAGGTCAGCTCTTTGGGAGAATGAAATTATTCAATAATTAGCTCATAGTCAGTTGCATGTATTTGAACTTGTTGAACTTTTTGAGACTTCTGTTTTGATTGATTGATTTAATTACCCTGCAGGAAAGCACTTGATTATAACAGAGATCAATTAATATAATGCTATGGATAAATCCACACCTCCTGTGTAAACCCCCGTATCTGTTTTAACTGATTATAGGGAGAAATTTATGATGTGGATATTAATTATTCCTCCCCGCCCCAGTGTTCATTTGGTGGTTTTGCAATGCTTTTTGTGTATTCCTGTCTATTAGCAGCTTTCTGAACTCAGCACAGCAGAGGTCTAAATTCATTGAATTTATGCCATCTGGAAATGAGGTTTAAATTTTGTTCTTTTGTTGAAATTAAGGATGTGACTTAGCATAACACAGAATGAGTGTGAGCCTGAATTTGATATTATTATGTGGAGGTAGGACATTTTGTTAGGAGAGCACTTGCCTGAGCAGAGATTTGAGCGTGACTGAGTTGTTAACTGCCAAATTTCCCCCGCCTTTTTAGTAGGAGAAATATTTTGTTTTTAAATGAGATGACAACCAAGAGAATTATCAAGACCCAGTGAATTTTAAAAGAGTCCTTTCAATTTACTTGAGTTCTGTTAAACCTTGCTTTTGATGTCATTTCTGTGCATTGCTGTCAAAGGACTCGGCTTCCTTTGGAGTCCCAAAGTGTTGCTGCTGGGGAATCATGATCGTAAAATAGAAGTGGTTCTCAGTAAAGCCCTTACCGATACACAGCAATGCCTTATTACCTAAGTAAAAGCGTATGTGTGAGTGCCTAAAAATGTTGAGTGTAAGGGGAGGATATATAATAATGGACACCAAGATGGGATAAGTATTTCTCATGAATTAGAGATGCCCTTTCATAATTCAGGAGTCACAGAACGAAGAAAGGCTCAAAATCATCTGAAAAGCATCTGGAAATGATCTGTAATTCTTAAGAGGCAGAAGAGCCTGTATCTCTCCAGTACATGATGATAAAACTGTTCATGTGGGATTATGGAAAAAGTAGCATTCTGTTCCTTGTAAAGCCTCTTGTGATTAAATGCCCGAGATTTGATTATGAATTTAACTGTGATGTCCCAGATACTTAATAAATGATTAATTGATTAGATTGAAGAAGGCAGATTTGAAGGTACTGAAGAAATTTTTTTTTTTAAGAAAGAGAGATTGTGCACCCTAGCTGGGGGTAGGGGGTGCAGGGGGAGGGGCAGAGGGAGAGGGAGCGAGAGAAAATCTTAAGCAGGCTTCACGCCCAGTGCGGAGCCTGATATGGGGCTGATCTCATGACCCTGAGATCAGGACCCCAGCCCCAATTAAGAGTTGGCTGCTCAACCACTGAGCCACCTAGGTGCCCTGAAATTTTGGTATTTTTAAACAACAAAAATTCAACTGAATAAATTTGAAGATCAAATTGGCCTATTCAACTGATTTATGAATTGGGCAGCATCCCATTTAGCAATAGAAAGGTGCTTCACAGAGCTGTAGAAGAAGAAAGGTTTTTAAAGGCAGAAAGGGGGTGGAAAAAAGGAAATTATTAGCAAAGAATGCATTGTTTCAGGCAAGGTTGTCTTCCTAAGGGAGATGGAAGGCATCTATTAGGTGGACTATCTCACTAGTGCTGTTCAGCTAATTCCATGTTGACTGGTTAAAGTTTACATTACTGGGGCGTGGTGGGGGGGTTGAAATGCAATCGGGTTAGGTATTAAGTCTTGGTTTGCTCACGTAGGATTTAGCACTAGTGACTCCATTTTGGACCTGCTGTCTCCTTTTAAGTATATGAAGAATTTGTTTATTTGCATGTAAAGTGTTACCTTTTATTCTTCAATTTCATACTCACTCTTCTGTGCCTGGTCACTACCACCACTGTGCCCAGTTTTAAAGATTTAGGTCACACTGAGGTCTCCCTCCCACAACCCTCGCCATTTTTTCTCCTTTCATGAAACATTTGTTACAAGAAAAGGTATTACATTCTAAGCCTTTGAGGCATCTGTAGGTCAAACACACACATAAAACCTAGAAGTTGTGACTTCTAGGAAACCATCTTTTAATATATTGGACTGTTGTAGAAAAATTATCACATTAATAAGTGACTCATCCTTGTTATACAGAGATTTTGAAAAGATGTATTTGTTATACTAGACTCTGACTTGAATTACTCACCTTAACCCCTCTCAGTTGGGGAAATAGCTTACCTAATACTTATAGCCATATTGAAGCAAATTGCATCTTATTTCTTGCTTTTGCATAAGTAATTGTGATCATATGTAATTACAACATTGTACTCTGCTTTTTCTTTATATGATAAGTGGCATTTTCCATTTTATTTTAAACCCATAAAAGTTTTTGATGGCTGTCAAAATCATGGTTAAGTAAACTATGTTGTGTCAAATTTACTTAACTCTTCCCCAGTTATTGGGCATTTAAATGGCTTCTGTGCTTTAAATGTAAGTGTGTATGTGTATGTATATATGTGTGTGTATATATATATATATACACACACACATATATACACACACACACACACATATATTCATTTATTTTAGTTCCAGTATAGCTATTGTACAGTGTTATATTAGTTTCAGATGTACAATATAGTGATTCAATACTTCCATATAACACCTGATGCTCATCAGGACAAGTGCCCTCCTGAATCCCCATTGGTGTGGTTTGAAGTGGTGGTGGGGCACCTGGGTGGCTTAGTTGGTTCAGTGTCTGACTATTGGTTTTGACTCAGGTCATGCTCTCAGGGTTCTGGGATCAAGTCCTGCATGGGGTTCCATCCTCAGCAGGAAGTCTGCTTGAGGATTTTCTCCCTCTCCCTCTGCTCCTCCCCCTGCTCTCTCTCTCTCTCAAATCAATCAATCAATCAATCAATCAATCATTAAAAAAAAAATGAAGTGGTGGGGTTCAGAGCCAACAGCCAAGAAAGAATTCTTGAGATGTCTTTGGTGCAAAAAAGTGGTTTTATTAAAGCACAGGGACAGGACTTTTTGCTTATAATTTCCTTTATGATAAAGTAAGCGCAGTCTGAGGAGAACCCACTCAGTACGCCACACATGGCAGTAAGAGGGAGGGGAGACAAACTAGAGAATCTTAGACTGGGTTTTGTAGTTCATTAATGATTGCAGGACATTTTTTTATTCCTTTCTATAGATCTTGAAAGTCTCCTTCTGGGAGTTTCCAGCAGTGCCAAGTGTTGGAGAAATTTTTCTGTCACTCTGATACAGTGAAGAGAGCAAATACAGCTCAGCAGTAGGCTACTGGAGAGAGCAATCACAGGTAATGTCTTATTACTATTGATAGGAGTTTAGTAATGTTCAATAACATGCTTTAAAAAAAGCCTACTTGAGCTCACACGTCCAAGTCAACATTATCTTGTTCAAAACAGGTTTTTTGAGAGGCTGTCCTCTACTCAAAACATTAAAATTTATTTATTTTTTGGAAGGGCATCTTGATCCTCTGGTGGCCTTCTCTGTGGTGGCAAATCTCAAGCCTGTGGGGGTGTATTTGGGAAGTTGTCTAAACTCCTTTAGCACTAGGGTGATGAATCTGGGGGGCTCTAATTTTGATCAAAAACCAGTGGGTGCAATAATATAAACAGCTTTCCTTTCTCTAATTTGTGTGTTTGAAGGCTTATACACTGTATTGAAAGCTAATTCTAAGAAGAGGTGACTCTAGGTTTCAACAATGGTAGCATTGTTAAAATAAGCGATAGGGTTTGTAAGCTTCCAGAGAAGCATGTGCTATTTATTTGACTATGTAAATGTTGGTATTTTTTCTTATTAAAATCAATCAATCTGTCAGCATTGTAGAAAGGGCTCCTGTATTGATGAGGTTAAAAAAGATGAGGTCTAAACTCCCTTCTAAGGTATACCTCTGAACCAGTGTAATTTGCATCTTACTGGTGGTGTGTTTTGCATTGTTACTCCAAGTGTTATTAGAGTGCTTGTTAAAAATGCACATTAAAAATTCAAATTATTAGGTCCCAATCTAGCATGTCAAAATCAGATTGGGAAGGGGATTGTGTTTGTAGATTTTCAGTAAGTCAAGATTGATAAAGAAAATATTCCCTATGAAGAGAAGAATATCAACAATGACATTGAGCTGGAAAGGTATATTCCAGGAATGGTAAATAGAACAGCTGAATCAGAAAAGGATAAAGATGGGCGCCTGGGTAGCTCAGTTGGTTAAGTGTTGGCTCCGGTCATGATCCCAGGGTCTTGGGATCGAGTCCCACATCAGGCTCCCTGCTCAGCTGGGAGTCTGCTTCTCCCTCTCCCTCTGCCCCTATACTCTGTTCGTGTGCTCTCCCTCTTCCTCTCTCTCTGTCAAATAAATAAATTAAAAAAACAACAACACAGGACTATGTTTTCAAGTAGTTTATTATTAGATCAAATTGAGAATGTAATTGAATAAAACTGTACTTTGAACTTTAAGTCTAAATTCAAAATGGATATATTTTTTCTTAGATGCAAATGGATAAATCTGTTTTTGACATCTAGATGCCGAATATTAAATTTTATGAAATATCTGCTCTTCAAATTTGCTAATAAGTTGTACCTCAGGTCTCTTATTCAAATGTCGATGGTCAAGAGGAGTGTGGGTAAGCATCAGAGGCCCCTGGAGTCTGTGCTACTTGGCATCCAGGCCAGTGTTTTCCTTTTTTAAGATTTATTTATTTTTTATTTTAGAGAGAGAACGTGCACGAGGGGGTGGGGGTGGGGGGGGAGGGTGAGAGAGAGAATCTCAAGCACACTCCCTGCTGAGCATGGAGCCCAACACGGGGCTTGATGTGGGTCTTGATCTCATGACCCTAAGATAATGACCTGAACCAAAATCAAGAGTTGGATGCTCAACTGACTGAGCCACCGAGGGGCCCCAGCCCAGCATTTTAAAGTAAATATTGTGAAGAAAGTTTTGCTGTGTAATTTATGGTTCAAACAGAAAAAATATAGTGTCCTGCGATTATGTGAAGTTTTTTTGAACCCCTCAAATGAAAGGGAGTATTGATATGAAATGAAGTAGTAATAATAACTGATACAAAGTTATTTTCTTTTTTTAAATTTAATTTTATTATGTTATGTTAGTCACCATACAGTACATCATTAGTTTTTGATGTAGTGTTCCATGATTCATTGTTTGCTGAAGTTATTTTCATTACCATGTACATTCTTTAGTAATGGTTCCTATAAATTTATTAATTTTAGGGAATGCAAGCCTTGTGTATAAAGTATTATTTTTAAGATATGTTCAAGTGTACAGATTATACCTTTACTTTAAAAGGTATGTACAACTATAACATTCTGTGCATGTTAATATTGAGAAATAATATACTTTATGTAAAATAAAAATGTGACTATAGATTTCTAAGTAAAGGCTATTAACTTGAGATGCTTGTTTCTTAAAATATTTATTAGCGTGAAGTATTCCATTAAGTTTATACTTAAAAATTGTGTTAAAATGCACAAGGTAAAATTTACCACTTTAACCATTTTTAAGTATATAGTTCAGCATTATCAAATATATTCACATTGTTGTGCAACCGATCTCCAGAATGTTTTCATCTTGCAAAACTGAAACTATACTGAACAACAACTCCCCATTTCTCCTTTCCCTCAGCCCCTGGCAACCACCAGCCTACTTTCTGTCTCTGTGAATTTAACTGTTCTAGATCTCTCATGTATGTGGACTCGTATAGTGTTCGTCTTTTTGTTACTGGCTTGTTTCACTTAGAATAACATTTGTTCATGTTGTAGCATGTGTCAGAATTTCCTCACTTTTTCAGGCTGAGTACTATTCCACCACATTTTGTTTATCCCTTCATCAGTTGATGGACTTTTGGGTTGCTTCAACTTTTTGACTGTGGTAAATAATGCTGCTTGTACATAATAAATATGGTGTATAAATATGTTCGAGTCCCTGCTTTCAGTTATTTTGACTGTATATGTCTAGAAGTGGAATTGTTGGATCAAATGGTACTTCCATGTTTGATTTTCTGAAGCCCTGTTTTCCACAGCAGCTACATGATTTTACATTCTCACCAGTAGTACCCAAGAGTTCTAGTTTCTCCTCATCCTCATCAACACTGGGTTTTTGTTGTTGTTGTTACTTTGTTTGGTTGTTTTTTGATTGCAGCTATCCTGATGGGTATGAGGTGGTATCTTGCAGTTTTGATTTTCAGTTCCCTAATGATTAGTGATGTTAAAGATTTTTCATAAGCTTGTTGGCCATTTGTGTACCTTTTTTGGAGAAATATTTAGTCAAGTCCTTTGTGCATTTTTTTGATTGGGTCATTTGTCTTTTTGTTGTTGATTTGTAGGTTTTTTTCCCCACGTATTCTGATGTTAACCCTTTATCAGATATAGGGCTTGCACATATTTTCTCCCTTTCTGTGGGCTGCCTTTTCGCTCTGTCCTTTGATGCACAGAAGTTTTAATTTTGTTGTAGGTCAGTAGATCTATTTTCACTTTTGTTGCCTGTGTAAATCATTGTCATGAAGCTTTTCTTCTATGTTTTCTTCTAAGAGTTTTATAGTTTTAGCTGTTATTTTAGGTCTTTGATCCTTTTTGAGTTAATTTTTGTATATGGTATAAAGTAAGGGTCCAACTTCATTCCTTTGTGTGTGAGTATCTAGTTTTACCAACACTCTTTGTTGAGGCAAAGCTTATACTTTTCTTTTTTTTTTTGAGACAGAGAGAGTGCATGAGGAGGGGAGATGTAGAAGCAGACTCCCCGCTGAGCAGGAAACCCAACACGGGGAGGGGGGGAGCTTAATTCCAGGACCCTGAGATCATGACCTGAGCCAAAGGCAGATGCTTAACCAACTAAGCCACCCAGGCGCCCCTTATTTTATTTTTTTTAAAGATTTTATTTATTTGTCAGAGAGAGAGAGAGAGCACAAGTAGGGGGAGTGGCAGGCAGAGGGAGAAGCAGGCTTCCCGCCGAATAGGGAACCCGATGCGGGGCTCGATCCCAGGACCCTGGGATCATGACCTGAGCTGAAGGCAGACGCTTAACGACTGAGCCACTCAGGCGCCCTAGGTGTATTACTTTCTTTGGAGGAAATGATAGCAGTTACTAAAGGTAGCGCAGCAAGTACCACAAATGGAAAATGGGTTTGAAAGGAGTTGGAGAAAATGTGTCTGATGGTCCTGAGGAGATGCCATCATTGGAATTCATCTGGTCCGGATTTTGAATGTGTTCTCAGGATGGCGGGACAATAGCAGGTAGATAGAGGCAATTACAGATATCCTGAGCTGTTGAGAGAATTACATATTTGAATACAGTATTTCAGGGTTAAAGACTTGTCCACATGAGAAAAGAGTGGCAGTTAGAGCAGCACTAGAATGCCGTCTTTCTGAGGTAATACCGGATGTCTGAGTCATGGAGGATTGGGGCAGTGAGCGAGGAATGTTTCTCTGTGGCTCCATGGCTCTGTATGGGACCCGTGGGAAACCATTTTCAAAAGTGGTTTTGAAAAAAAAAAATCTAGCCTCAAGACTGGTTAGGGACAAGATTTCCTGAGTAACTAAATTTACCAGAATGGCTTAGAATAAATGTATGTAATTTAAGTTTGGTCATGTTTTCTATTTCATTTCAACATCATTCCTGAACACGTTGCCTTTTCTTGGTCTTTAAGTGTTCAGGGCTGCATTGAATTGAGGTGCCCAGAGAAAAGTCTCTAATGACTCTGTTGCAGACCAGAGGTTGTCAAAGTGTGGCTCCCCAGATGAGCAGTGGCAGCCTCACCTGGACACTTGTTAGAAACGTAAATTCTTGGGTTGAATCAGAAACTCTGAAGGTAGAACTCAGATATTTATACTTAACAAAACCTCCTCATGATTCTGATGCATATTAAAGTTTGAGAATTGCTCTAGACACTCTCACTAGCTCTGTGCTGTTGTCCAAGCCATTCATATTCTTTAGACCTTGGTCTCCTGATCAGATAAATCCAGGGTTCTCAGATGTTAGTGTGCACACGAATTATCTGGTGAGCTTATTTTAAAAAATTTCAAAAAGCAGTAAATCTTTTCTAACCTCATACCCTGAGATTCTGATTCAGTAGGTCTTGGACCTACTGACTCCATGATCTGCTTTTTAGCAAGTTCTCATATCTATCATCTGAACCAGTGGATGTTTCTGAGTTTCCTTCATGTCCTAAAGTAATATGATTTAAAATGGCTTTTTTATTTTGGGTTCAGTAACTGAAAGCTTGGGGGGCTAGAACTTTTTTTTTTTTTTTAAGATTTTATTTATTTATTTGAGAGAGAGAGAGAGCGCGTGCGCACATGAGCACGAGCAGGGGGAAGGGCAGAGGGAGAGGGAGAGGCAGTCTCCCAGCTGAGTAGGGAGCCTGGCAACGTGAGGCTCAATCCCAGGACCCTGAGATTATGACCTGAGCCAAAGGCAGATGCTTAGCCCACTGAGCCTCCCGGATGCCCTGGCCAGAACTTTATTTGTGAAATGCAGTTTGGATTATTTTTCACTGAAGTCATTATGTTCTGACTTCTTTCCTTGAAAAATCTTACTCTTTCTTGTGTACTTAGTTTACCTTATGAGATTTTTCTGAGGCTTAGCCTCATTGGTAAGGTAGTTTGCTCACTAAAAGAGCTTTCTGACTCTTGTAAACTTGGTGATTTTATTATGTGGTTCTTCTAGGTAATTTATAAAAATAATTGATAAACTTTAAACACTGGCTCTCAGGGATTACTGCATTTTATTGAGATCTTTTTGTCCCTACCCTTTATTTCTGATTTCTGAGTTTTTTCCCTATGTGTGATACATTCCCCTCATCTGACTTCTGAAGGAGTTCAGATCAAGCCTCCCTAAAATGTGCCACTTTGGCATGTAGATTACTTTGAGCTGAATTCAATCAAGGCCCAATAGACTCAGGAAGAGCTTTTACCTCTCCCTTAGCTGCCTAAAAGAATTTATATATAGGGCTTGGTCCAGGAAGAGAACTATCACCAGAGATAACTACAAAGAATATGGTCTAGGTGTGGTAAGCTGGTGGGGAAGTCCTGGAGATCAAGTTCCTTTCCGTGTCCCACTGTCTCTGCATGGCATGGAAAACATTTGTTTACCAAACATGAGCTCTTCCCATCTTTCTGTAAATCATCTTCCTCCCCTTCAAAGTCTTAGACCCTTACCCTCTTCTTCTTAGCTCAGGATGGTATATAAGCCTAATTGCACAACTGCCTGTGGGTCACATATTTTATGTGGTTCCTGAATGTATGTAATGAAATTTGTTTTTCACCTGTTAATCAGTCTTTTTTTTTAAAGATTTTATTTATTTGACAGAGAGAGAGACAGCCAGAGAGAGAACACAAGCAGGGGGAGTGGGAGAGGGAGAAGTAGGCTTCCTGCAGAGCAGGGAGCCCGATGCGGGGCTCAATCCCAGGAACATGGGATCATGACCTGAGCCGAAGACAGTCGCTTAACCATCTGAGCTACCCAGGCGCCCTCTCCTGTTAATCAGTCTTATGTCAATTTAATTACCAGACCAGCCAAAAGAACCTAGAAGGGTAGAGAAAAAATTTCTGCTTCCCTCCAGCATCATTCATATTTTTGTTTCTTCACTTTTTATGGTACAACCTTATTAGAATTATTTTTTGTGAGTCTTCCTCTTGTCTTAGTGGCTGGTCCTTCTCAGTCTTTTTTCCTTTATCCCTTGAATGTTGGTGTTCCCTAGGAACTGTGAATTCTTTCCTTTCCTTCACATTTCACCCATATGCCCTCCTCTCAGTGCCCACTTCTGCATGCTTACCAGGCCTTGCTCAAATGTCCCCTTTATACCACCCTTTCCAGAGTAGCACCTGGCTCTCAGAACTCCCCTCTGAGCTTTAGCCTATACAATCAGCTGCCTACTGGATGTCCCACAGGCAGATCAGGTTAAAATATCCAAAAGGGAGCTCCTCTTTCTACTCCCTTGAAATCTGTGCCTCCCCTCATGTTCCCTGTCTTGGTGAATGGCATCACCATCACCCTTTATGTAGCTAACATTTATCCAGCATTTCCTACATGCCAGGCATTGTTCTAAGGACTTTTATGTAACTCTCACAAAATCCTTTGAGATAGATTCTATTGTTATTCCCCTTATAGGAATGTGGAAACTGAAGCACTTGGTGCTTAAGTAGCTTTCCCAAGGTCACAGAACTGTTAATTGGTGGAGATGGAATGCCAGAGCATGTAGTCTTCATCACTGTGCTCTGCTCCCTTCCTCTCTCAGTAGCCCAGCCATCTAGGATTACCCTTTACTTCACCCTCTTTCCCCCTGCATATCTGTGTGGTCCTCTTGAGCCCACCTACTAAATCTCTCTCAAAAGCACACATCCCCTTCTCTGTTTTCTATTGTAAGTATTCTGGTCCTGGCCTCCATCAGCTCTCACCTCTGCTATTATGACCTGACCCACATCCTCTTTCCATCCATTTCTTTATATTCTTGCCAGTATTGTTCTTCCTTTTAGTAAATCTGATGGTGACACTTCCGCACTCACTGGCCTAACACCCTCCATGATTAGTAGCTAGTCTTGGGTGAATCCTCTACTGTTCCACTTCACCGTTGAGTGAGCCCCACCAGTTCTGAGGAAAGGGTGTTTCAGAATAAGGCAGAGAGCTGGAAAGGTGCAGGTAATATTTGGGTGCTATCTGACATATTGAGAGTTAAAAAATAAAAGATAAATGATCTCTCTGTTTTTGCCTCTCTTGGTCCTTAATTTCTATTTATAGCAATAAAAGAACACTAAAAAAACGCAAGAGTCTCGTCGGGCACAGAAAGGGTTGGTATCTGTAATTTTGGCAGTTCTCAGGAAGAGTGCTATCCCCACTCCCACTCCCAGTTCTGTGCTCTAACATAGTAGACTGTTTACACTCCCCACAGTATATCATGTTCCCTCTTCTTCCTCTGGGCCTTTGCATATGCTCTTCCCTTCTCCTGGGATACTTTTCCCTCACTGCCTCATTTGCCTGGCTAACACTACCATTTCCATTTTCAGGTCTCAACTTAAATTTCAGATCAACCTGGAAAGCCACCTCTGATCCCATTTATCTTTCAACAAGTTGGTTTAAATGCTTTTTTCTTATCTGCTCCCGTAGCATTCATTCTTTCCGTACCATGTGACTCATCAAACTGTGTTTTAATTGTCTGTTCAGTTGCATCTTTTAGACTGTAAGATACATGATTTATTTCTGTGTTTCCACTGCCCAGTATAGTTCTTCAGTAGATATGGATTGTATGGAAGAGTGAACAAGTATTTAAATGAGCTAATTGATTTCTGCCAATTCTATCTGCATCTTACCTTTTCAAAAATAACTCTAGAAGTTGATATATCAGTTAGGGTTGGGTTCACCCATAAGTAACTACCAGAATCAATGCCTCAAACAAATTAGGGGATTATTTTTCTTCCACATAAAATAAGTCTAGCATTAGGCTATTCAGGCTTAGTAGAGTGGTTTCTTGAGTATCAGGGATCCAGGTCTGTCTGTCTTTCTGCTTCACTCTCTTGGGTGTGATCCTTGCCCCTATGTTCCCATCTGGTATCAGAAGTCTAGCCATCTGTAGGTCCTCATTCTAGGAAAGAGGAGAAAGGTTAAAATGCAAGAGGGAACTTGCCGGCAGTCTGCCTCTTGCCCCCACCCCTTTTAGGGGCTTTCCTGAAAGGCCTTCCATGGATTTACCCTTGTATTCATTGGTCTGATTGTATCACAGTATCACCTCTGGCTGCAAAGGAAGCTAGGAGATACAGTTTTTGCCTTAGATATTGGCTGCTTACTATAAAACCGGGATTCTGTTAATAAGAAGGGAGAGAAGGGGCGCCTGGGTGGCTCAGTCAGTTAAGCATTGGACTTTTTTTTTAAAGATTTGATTTATTTATTTGACGGAGAAAGGGAACACAAGCAGGGGGAGTGGGAGAGGGAGAAGCAGGCTTCCCGTGGAGCAGGGAATCAGATGTGGGGCTCGATTCCAGGATCCAGGGGTCATGACTTGAGCCGAAGGCAGATGCTTACCTGACTGAGCCACCCAGGCGCCCCAAGCATTGGACTGTTGATTTCAGCTTGGGTCATGACCTCAGGGTTGTGAGACTGAGCCTTGGGTGGGGCTCCTCACTCAAGGCAGTGTCTGCTTGTCCCTCTCCCTCATCCTCTATGCATCCCCATCTGCCCCTGCCCTGTGTTTGTGCTCTCTCTCATAAATAAATAAATGAATGAATGAATGAATAAATAAATAAATAAATAAAAATCTTTAAAGAAATAAGGAAGGAGAGAATCAGCAATCTTTTGGGATATTTTGTGAGATTTAATTACAGGAATGTAAAAAATCTAAACTATTATTTTTTTCTGGGTATTTGTACTTACTGATTTGAGAGTTTATCTTCTTAAAGTCTCATTGAGATGTGTCCCAATCTTCTGGTGGGAGAAGAACATTTAAGCAAAAGATTTGGCAAGAGATATTAAGAAGTAAGGAATTTCTATCTTTGATCCCCTTCTCTTTACTTTTCAATAGATCTAAAATTTAAATTTTATAAATTGGGTAATTTTGATAATTTAATGATGTGGGAAAATTCTCAGGATATAATATTGAAGGGAAAGAGCAGGAATCAAGATTTGATTCCAAGTCATTAAATTCTTTTAAAAAATTCCAATTTTAACAGTTGTCCTTTATTCCACTATAAGGATGTGCCATGTATATTTAATCTTTCTCTTTTATTGAACACAACTTGTTCTAATTTTTCACTATTAGAAATATTCTTTGATGAAAGACTTAGGACATTTGTAATAATCCTATTTAGATTCCTGGTAGATTTATAGAAGAATGAACAGAAGAGATTAAAAATATGGATCCTTTATTTGTTGATATGTGTTGCCAATTCTTTTGCCAAATGTGTACATATACACTTATGCTTCTGATTTTGTAAAATTTATGAAATTATTAGGAAGTATAGGAAAAAGACTAGAAAGATATTAAAACCTTTTTTTAAAAAAAGATTTTATTTATTTATTTGAGAGAGAGAGATAGCAAGAGAGAGAGCACGAGCAGTGGGGAGAGGGAGAAGCAGTCTCCCCACCGAGCCGGGAGCCCAACGTGGGGCTCCATCCCAAGACCCTGAGATCCTGACCTGAGCTGAAGGCATACACTTAACCAACTGAGCCATCCAGGCGCCCAGATACTAAAGCTTTAAAAATAGTTTATCTCTTGTGCTTTGAGTGATTACTGTCTTTGTTTTCTGTACTTTCCTTGCAATGACTATATATTGTTTTTATGACTTAAAAAGGAATTCAGTTGACTATAAAGAATATGCCTTTTATTTTGATTATCAACTGCTGCTTTGCTATTTAGGATCTCAGCATCAAAGGTGAACTTGTATATAGATCTTTTAATCAAAGAACAGTAAACAATGGCAGATGTATCCTATAGATTTTGTAGTTTACATATTAGACATGTTTTCCTAAATTTGTTTAGAGATCCTTTCTCTACTTTTCCTAATAATTTAGACCTCACTTAATGGAAATGGGTAAATTGAAATAACAGAAGTGCTGGGTCTTTTTATTTTCCCCAGTGGCATTTGTTGTATCTGTTAAAAACAAAAACACCACAAAACTTAAATTTCTCACATTCAGTAGCAGGATTGGAGTATGGCCTCTGTGTAGTCCTAGGTTCCTTTTGAACTTGTCATCATTTCCAGGGCAATTCTATTAATACATGAGTATATATTTGTTTCTAGAGGCAAAAAATGAGAGGATTATGGAGCACATGGGTTCATGTAAGTGACCCTTAAGTAAGACAAGGTATCCCAGTGACCTCTGTAGCCAGGAATAGATAATTTTAGAGGTGCATTCCAGAATGTTATATAAGGAGAGGGTGTATGAAAAACATGTTAAATATAAACCAAAGTAGTGTCAGTTAAAAAGCAACAAAAACAAACCTCTAAAGCAACACTACATAGTTGGGGATTTTGGGGCCTAGGGATGGGAACGTGAGGTTTAGATTATGTTTGGCCGAGAAAGGGCAGACTTGTGGGAATATTTTTTGGGTAGTTTTCTACAGGCTGTTGAGAATGAGCATGCTTTTCTAATGTAAAAACATTCTGTGGACTGCTATAAGATTTTGCCCCAATTCTGTTTTCCATCAATTCAGAAAATAATATTGATAGAATGTTATGAAGACCCTAGTCATACTTTTAAGTAAATTGGTATTTTATTAAATATAATACTTTATACTGTCTATACGTATTTGAAAAGATGGTAGTTAAAGTAGAGTTTGGCAAACCACGGCCCATGGACCAAACCTGGCGTGCTGCCTGGGTTTTGTGTGTGTGTGTGTGTTTTTAATAATCTACCTGCTGAGAATAGTTTATACATTTTTAAATGGTTGAAAAAAGAAAAAAAGACAAGGGGGTGCCTGGGTGGTAAGCATCTGACTCTTGATTTCAGCTCAGGTCATGATCTCAGGGTATAAGATCCAGTCCCTCATTGGGCTCTGTGCTGGGCGTGGAACCTGCTTGAGATTCTCCCTCTGCCTGCCCCCCACTCGTGCACACTCTTTCTCTCTAAAAAACCAAAACCCAAAACAGGAATATGTATAGAGAGCGTACAGTTGACCCATGAACAATGTAGGGGGCTAGGGGGACAGACCTCCCTGCTTAGTAGAAAATCCATGGGTAACTTTTGACTCTCTAAAATCTTAACTACTAATAGCCTCCTATTGACCAGAAGCGTTACTGATAACATAAACAGATGATTAGCACACATTTTGTATGTTCTATGTATTATATACTGTGTTCTTAAGGTATGTTAGAAGAAAATGTTATTAAAATCATAAGGAAAATACAGTTATAGTGCTGTATTTATTGGGGGAAAAAATCCACATGTAAGTTGACTCATGTAGTTCAAACCTGTGTTGTTCAAGGTTCAACTGTGTATGTATCCTGCAAAGCCTAAAATATTTATTTATTTATATTTAATATAAATCGCCACCCTTGTTCTAAAGCAGTAGTTTTCAACCAGAGGCAATTTTGCCACCAAGGGACATTTGGCGATGTCTCAAGACATTTTTGGTGGTCACAGCTGTGAGGGGTGTGGATGCTATTGACAATTAGTGGGTAGAGGCCAGAGATGTTGCTAAACATCCTACAGTGCACACAGTGGCCCCTCAAGACAAAGAATTGATTGATCCAAAATGTGGACAAAGACACTCTCCTTGCCCAAACTTTAGTTAGGCTCCTCAGCCTTCTTGTTGACTAGGTCTCACCCTTGGCTCCCATCCTGTTTTTGGCTTGCCTAACTCACTTTTGGCAAGAATTTTGCTGAGTCAGTTTAGTGAAGATTCCCCCGTTCTTCATATCTGATCGCCCGATCAAATTTCATACCTCTGATATCTGATCACCCTGGCTTGCATTCAGCAAGACTCCTATTAGATCAGGGGCGCCTGGGTGGCGCAGTCAGTTAAACGTCTGCCTTGGGCTCAGGTCATGATCCCAGGGTCTTGGGACTGAGCCCCACATTGAACTCCTTGCTCAGCTGGGGTCTGCTTCTCCCTCTCCCTCTGTGCTCTCTCTCTCTCAAGTGAAAAATAAATTTTTTTCTTTTTTCTTTTCAGAATCCTGTTAGGTCAGTTTAGTAAGAATCCCTCATCCTTGATGTCTCGTCTTACTAATTTTCCATCTGCTGACTCCCTCACTCTGCTTGTCAGTTGATAGAAATTGCCGGTTGTCTTTTCTGTATTTGGAGTTGACCATGATTTCTCTCCCCTCTTTATATAGTCTTGACACCTATTGTAATAGTCCTGAGTAAAATCTTCCTGACTGGTTTGACAAATGTCAGAATATTTTCACTTTAACAATGTCAGTAGTTTTGAGATTTAGAAACCCTGGGCTACGGTAATGTTTGGTACATGTATGAATTCAGAGACCACCTCTGCAGAATGATTGCAGCAAGCCCCCTTTCCCCTGGGGTTCCCACTTTCTAGGGAGGAAGGACCAGCCAACACAAACAGGGACTTAGGGGATAGTTGCTTCAGGACTTGGAAGAGTTCAGTTGTAAAGATATTTTACCCCAACCACATTTCAAGGGCAGAGGAGGGCCGTCTGGAGAGGTGTGGCCATGCTGCTTGGCCCTGGCTCTATTCCCTGGGTATCCTTTTTTTTAAAAAATTTCATTTATTTATTTGACAGAGAGAGAGAGAGAGACAGAGAGCACAAGCAGGGCGAGTGAGAGAGGGAGAAGCAGGCTTCCCACCAAACAGGGAGCCCGACATGGGGCTTGATCCCAAGACTCTGGGATCATGACCTGAGCCGAAGGCAGACGCTTAACTGACTGAGCCACCCAGGTGCCCCCCTTATTCCCTAGGTATCCTTAAGAATGAAATGAAATAAGGTTGACTCCATCTAGGGGGATTTCATTATTTACCTCTCTTTGGCTCCAATATTTTTCTACACATTGGAGTCTTCCTTAAAAGAGAAAACCTTGCAATCTTCAACTCAAAGTAGAAGGCTAAAAGGCCCATGTAGGAACTTGTTAAAACAAGTTTAGGAAAAAAAAATAAATTTAGACCGTTACTAAGCAATAAATAGAAGTGATTACTATATCTTTGCCGGTTCTCATTTAGAAGTGTGGATGAAGAGAACAAGAGTGCACAGAGGGTCTGAAGATGTGTTTCTGTATTTTGCGGTAGAAGTTGAGGAGGTTAGAAATCTTGATTGGTGAGTGAGAGGCAAGAGAAAGTGAAAAACAAAAGCTGTAACTTGACTTTTGCTGTATACATGTGTCCCAGTCTCTCTTTTCTTTCCTTTTCTTTTTTTTTTTTTTTAAGATTTTATTTATTCATTTGAGAGAGAATGAGATAGAGAGAGCATGAGAGGGGGGAGGGTCAGAGGGAGAAGCAGACTCCCTGCCGAGCAGGGAGCCCGATGCGGGGACTCGATCCTGGGACTCCAGGATCATGACCTGAGCTGAAGGCAGTTGCTTAACCAACTGAGCCACCCAGGCGCCCACAGTCTCTCTTTTCTTTGGCCTGCTTGTTCCCTAAGAACTGGAGACCTGGCACCTATTCAGTCCATGTGGCTTTGCTACCTTCTCTGGGCAGAAACCCTGGATGCTGTGGTTTACCTACTGGTGTGAGCTGCTCTCTTTCCCACGTGAAGCCAATCCTGCCCAGTACAAGTCCAGCCTGCTCAACTCAATCCTTCTAGCTGATGGTTCAGATGTTTCTGTATCTCTCATTTTCTTTAAAAACCTCATTTTCCTTGACCATGATATTGCTGACTGGGTTCTGATATATGACTTCATAAAATAAGCATAGTTATAAAATGGCCACGAAGCCCTGATGCATGCCGATTAGAACCTCTCTCTCTGTGTTTCGCCCCATTCTCCACCTGGATTCTAATCCCCCCCCCCTTTTTTTTTGGAAATCTTTTTTTTTTTTTTTTAAGATTTATTCATTTATTTATTTGTCACAGAGAGAGGGAGAGAGAGGTCACAAGCAGAGGGAGTGGCAGGCAGAGGGAGAGGGAGAAGCAGGCTCTCCGCTGAGCAAGGAGCCCCAAGTGGGACCCTGGGATCATGACCTGAGACGAAGGCAGATGCTTAACAGACGGAGCCACCCAGGCACCCCTTCTTCTGGAAATCTTTCACTTTGATAATTGGAAGTCACAGAGCAGACCCTGCTCCTGTTTATAGGTCTTCTGCTGTTATCTGGGAGAATCTTCCATTAGAGACTTTATGGATACTATCAGGACATTATTAGAGACTGATTTAATGACTTGCCAACATAGAAGATGTCCAGAAGGACATGGGAAAACTTTAACATTTGTGCAGGGAGAGGAGGGGAGGTTGTAGAGATTGCTAATTAGCAGCCTAGTGGACTTTGTGGCCACTCTTTATTTTTCTGGGCCCCAAGAGGACCATTTTAATGAACTAGCAACTCGGTAAAAGAAGGCAACGATCAGTTAAGTAATGAGGTGGAACCTCCTAATTTAATATTTGTTATTTTTTAAAAAAGATTTTTATTTATTTTTTGACAGAGAGAGAGGGAACACAAACAGGGGGAGTGGGAGAAGGAGAAGTAGGCTTCCCATTGAGCAGAGAGCCCTATGGGGGACTTGATCCCAGCACCCTGGGATCATGACCTGAGCTGAAGGCATACGCTTAACGATTGAGCCACCCAGGTGCCCCAATATTTGTTATTAATAGACAGAAAAGAATCTTTTCTTCCCTGGACTAGATCAAGATCAGCTATTCTCTTCAAATAAAATCTGTCCATTAAAAAAATTAAATCTGCTAATCCTGAGAAATACCATGTATCTAAGCCGAAGAATACTGATTTTGGAGACCGCCTGCCTGGGTTCGAATCCTGGCTCTGCTCACTGTCACCTGGGGCAAGTTACTTCACCTCTCTCTGCCTCAGTTTCCTCAGCCATGAGACAGGGAGAATAATAGTATGCCTACCCCGTGAGGTTGTTGTAAGGACCATTTAGATGTATCTCGTTTAATTGTGCTTCGTTCTATTGCTCTTCACGGATAACTGTGTTATTTACAAATTGAAAGTTTGCGGCAGCCCTGCCATTAAGCTAGTCTGTCAGCACCAACTTTTCCAATGGCATTTGCTCACTTCCTGTCTCTGTGTCCCATTTTGGTAATTCTCACAGTGTGTCAAACTTCTTCATTATTATATTTGTTGTGATGATCTGGGATCAGTGATTATGACTCACTGGAAGTTCAGATGATGGTTAGCGTTTTTTAGCAAGAAAGTATTTTTAAATTGAGATGGGTATATTGATTCCTTTGGACATAATGCTATTGCACACTTAATAGACTACAGTATAGTATAAACATAACTTTTATATGCACTGGGAAACCAAAAAGTTCATTTAATTCGCTTTAATGCGACATTAGCTTTAATACAGTGGTTTGGAACTGGACCCGCAATATTTCTGAGGTATGCCTTTATTAGTTAATGTGTAAGGCACTTAAAACAGTGCAGGCCACACTGGAAGTGCTATTGAAACCTTCGCTATTATTAGGAGTATTTATTGTGATCTTGGAGTTAATGATCTAATCTAGTCAGATACATTTTTAGGGAATTCAGAGGCATGTGTTTAGACATTTCCAGAAAGAAAAGTCTAAGCATTCTTCTTTGAAATACCTTAAATCTGAGAAACCTAAATGAAACAGTTGGCACTGTTAAAGTGTGTATTTTCTAAATCGGTAACTCCCCATAGACGTAGTAGTATATAGCTTTTATGTTTGAGATATCTTTAGCTGACCAGATTTGCTGAGGTACTGAAAAGTACCACTGCTGCCCCCTGGGTATTGATGATGGCCACTGGTTAAAATGGCACTTGGCCAAATAATATCACTGTGCAAATATTGATTTTTCTGAAGAGCATAGGAATGAAGATTCGTATGGAGTTTAGTTTTGGAGGGGATAGCAAAATACGTGGAATTTGAATTTGGGGGATACTAGCAATAATAAAGGCAGTAAAAACACCCAGATTTAAGGCATTGACAGAATATATTGGCCATTTATAGAGGGGGCAATTTTTCCTTCATTTTGTTCAGGAGATACGAGATCAGAAGATTATAGACATTTTTTATAAGTATAGTTATTTTGTTTAGATGTACAGAAACATTTGCAAATGAGATTTGCTTTCCTAAAACACCAAAGGAAATTCCTGAGCTTTATCTTCGTATTTGGTGGCACTAGCTTAAATTTTTTTAATATATGTTTACAATCAAGTACACCTGTGTTAATATGTGTTATACACATAGATAAAAGGATGTAATTATGCTAGAGGAAACAAATTTAGGAAAGAGTTCTAGATTTTTTTTTTCAAATGAAAATATATCTCCTTTCTCTGAAAATGCTTTTCTTTAGGCATACCAGAAAATCTGAGCAGCATTCTGCTAGTTGATTTTTTTTTTTTTTTAAGAGGATGAAACAGCTGCTCCATTGATCCCCGATATGGTTATTTATGTGGCTGGTTTTCTACACGAAGGGGAAAAAAGTTTGATTAATTACCATTAACTGTGATATATCCCGTGGGTAATGAATTTCTTTTGTGTGTATCTGTTTTCTCCCTTTTTCGAATAAATTGGTGGCTATGTAATAGGTTCCAGTAAAGCAGTCTGCCAGAACACCTAGTGGAAAATAAATGCAGTTTCTGCAAAAGCATAGGATGGCAGTGTTGTCAAGTTCTTAGGTGGTGCTTGAGAGATGGGGTACCTGCCACTGACTGTAGGATCAGAATCTTGAAGTCATTTTCTGGGAGTTCGTTAAGGGCATGGAGGTGCCTGTGCATCCTTGAGGGACCTCCTTAGGCTTGGAGCTGCAGTCTGTTGCCATGAATAAGAGTGTGAATTTGAAGCCGAGCCAAGATCAAACCTATGGCTCTGATTCTGGTAACTCCTACTGTTGACTCTCGTCACTAGAAGACGTTCATTAAATGAGTGCTTTCTAATTTGGAGTAACAGTAGCATTTGATACGGTTTTGCACATTTTTTTCCCCCATTCTGTTTAATACTATACAGTCGATAGGCAGGTGTCAATTATGATAAAGTAAGATTCAGTGATTTGCCCAATAGCACGTGACAGACTGAATCTCAAACCCAGGCCTTGTGAGCCCCAAGCTTGTTGCTCATCCTTCTGTACCACATGCTTTTTTATAGATTGTTGAATTTGATTTGCTAATATTTTGTTGAGGGTTTTTGTATTTATGTCCAGTAGAGATACTGGTCTGCAGTTTTCCTTTCTTGTAATGTCTTTGTCTGGTTTTTAATACTAGGGTAATGCTGGCTTCATAGAATGAGTTAGGAAGTATTCTCTCTACTTTTATCTTCTCTATAAGAGATTATAGAGAATTGATACAATTTCTTCCTTAAATGTTTGGTGGAATCCACCAGTGAACCCATCTGGGCCTGGTGTATCTGTTTTGGAAGATTATTGATTCAATTTCTTTAATGGATATAGACCTACTCAGATGATCTATTTCTCTTTGTATGAGTTTTGGTTAGATTGTGTCTTTCAAGATCTTGGTCCATTTCATCTAGGTTATCAAATTTGTGGGCCTAGTTCACAGTATTCCTTTATTATCCTTCATGTCCATGGGATCAGTAGTGATGGCCCCTTTTTCATTTCTAATATTAATAATCTGTGTCCTCTTTCTTTTTTTCTTAAACTGGCTAAGAGTTTCTCAGTTTTTGAGATGTTAGTAAGGAACCAGCTTTTGATTTCATTAATTTTCTCTGTTGATTTTCTGTTTTCTATTTCATTGATTTGTGCTCTAATTTTTATTATTTTTTCCTTCTGCCTACTTGGATATAATTTGCTTTTCTTGGGGTACCTTTGTGGCTCAGTTGGTTAAGCATCTGACTTCTGCTTGGGTCATGATCTTAGGGTCCTGGGATTGAACCCAGTATCCTGCTCCCTGCTCAGTGGGGAGTCTGCTTCTCCCTCTCCCTCTGCCCCTCCCCCTTGCTCATGCTCTTTCTCCCCCTCAAATAAATAAATAAAAAATCTTTTAAAAGATTTAATTTGCTTTTCTTTTTCTAGTTTTTTTTTTTTTATGGTAGAGGTGTATATTACTGCTTTTAGATCTTCCTTTTTTTTTTTTCCTAATATACACATTTGATGCTATAAATTTTTCTCTAAGCAGTGCTTTTGCTGCATCTCACAGATTTTGATAAGTTGGGTTTTATTTTTATTTAGTTTAAAGTATTTTTAAAATTTCTCTTGGTATTTCTTCTTTGATTCATGTGTTATTTAGAAGTGTTGTTTAATCTCACTGTGTTCTTTATTGTTCCTCAGCACTATTGTACATCTCCTAAGATACAGCTAGAGATGATTGTGCCCATTGATTAAAAACTTGTACACACTGAGCTTCTAATGGTGAAGGAGGAGGTGGAAAGGGAGAAGGGAAGTAAGTAATGACCATTGAGTTTTTCTTTCATTGTCTGATTAACTGCTTATTTTCAAATGGATTTGAAGCTGGCAGTAAAACACAATACGTACAATTGAACCATTAAAGGATAAAAGTATGTGATAAAATGGAGAAATCAGTTAGTTATAGCAGAGACTAGTCCTCTCAAGTATTAGTAATTTCCCCTGGTCTAAAAAAGGAACTGGACAGTAAATAACTTTAGATTAAGGTTTCTGATAAGTGCTGTAATTTCAAATCATTGATTGAAAAATGAGATGATATCTTGTAAGGAAAGTTAAAGAATTTATCTTAAATATTATTACCCAAATGGTGGGTCTGCACAGGAGGGGACTGCAGTTTTATCTGTAGATAGGTTCCTCCCTCCCTTCCTTCCTTCCTAGAGGGAGAGAGAGAGAGACCCTTAAGCAGGCTTCAAGCCCAGTGTGGAGCCTGATGTGGGGCTTGATCTTATGACTCTGAGATCGTGACCTGAGCTGAAATCAAGAGTCAGATGCTCAACTGACTGAGCCACCCAGGTGCCCTGGTTGCTTACTTTCCATACAGATTGGTAACATGACACTCATTTTCCTATTATTTATATTCCATTTTGTCCTTAAAAAAAAAAGACTGAGAGTTTAATAGAAACATAGGCTAAAAAAGAAAGATGAAATTGTGAAGGTGAAAATAAGGGACCACAATAACTTGAAGCCAACAGAAATGCATCAACAGGATCTGCTCCTGTTATTGAATATGGACCATAAATTTGCATCTGAACTTCATAAGTACAGCTGGCTCAACTTAAGGGGAGCCATGGGTTGAAACATTACATGGATTTAAGAGCAAGTGTCCTGAAGGGGCTGAACCTCTTTGAGGCTGAAGTTGGGTCTGGGTTTGTGTTGTTTACAGATCTGAGCTACAGGAGTTTTAGGACCTTTACCACAGTCCTCTGCCATCAGTGTGACTTAGTGTTGTTTACTTTTTCTGATTTCTCATTTTTTCTCCTGGTTCAAATACTTGAGAAGATCTAAGGACTCGCTGCCTCCTCTGGAGATTTGTGAGAAGGTGGTATGAGTGGAGCAGATTCCTCTAAATACTTCTAGTGCAATCATTTCAAGTCACAGTGTCTATAAAGTTTAAAAACAGACTGTTTATCCCAGAACCTTTTGAGGAATGGAGGCCCGAGTGAAATTACTCTTGTGGGTTTTGGGAAGAGGGCACTGTGTGGCAGGAAAGACAGCATTCTGTGAACAACATTTTACAACTGCTACAATCATGATTTTCATACAGCTGGTACTTGTAATGTTACTCAGTTCAAGCCAAATACATAATGCCAGAGTACAATTTAGTAGAAGAGATTCTTTCAGGAGATTAAAGCAGTGAAAGTGAAGTACGAAGCTCTGATGCTTAGGGTTGATTTAGAGACATAATTTAAGCCACAGTTAGAAGGTTTTTTCTTCTTTAAATTGAGGTGAAATTCACACAAATACAGTTTACCATTTCAAAACATATAATTTTTTAGAATATTCACAGTGTTGGACCACCCCCTCTCTAGAGTTTGAAAGTTTTCATCACCCCAGAAGAACACATTGTAGCCATTATGTAATCAGTCCCCATTCCCTCTTCTCTCCATCCCCTGGCCAACACAGATCTGCTTTCTGTGTTTGTGGATCTGCCTGTTCTGGATCTTTTGTATAAAACAAAACATATCATAAATGACCTTTTGTGCCTTGCTTCTTTCACTTAGCATGTTTTTGAATTGCATTCCAATTATAGCATGTGTCAGTACTCCATTCCTTTTTATGGCTGAGTAATATTCCATCGTATATACATATCACAGTTTGTTTATCCATTCATATGTTCCTAGATATTTGGGGTGTTTTTCCCTTTTGGCTATTGTGAATCATGCTGCTGTAAGCATTTGTGAACAAGTATTTGAGTACCTATTTTTAAAATTCTTTTGAATATGTACCTAAGAGTGCCAGTTGTTAGATTATATGGTAATTCGGTTTAACTTTTTGAGGAACCACAAATCTTTTTTTCACATTTCCCAGTGGAATATATGAGGGTTTCTATTTCTCCACATCCTCAACAGCACTTGGTTGTTGTTGTTTTTTTTTTTTTAGTTTATATCTGTTTTTTCTTTTCAAAGATTTTTTTCTTATTTGACAGAGAGAGACCCAGCAAGAGAGGGAACACAAGCAGGGGGAGTGGGAGAGGGAGAAGCAGGCTTCCCGCTGAGCAGGGAGCCCGATGTGGGGCTCGATCCCAGGACTCTGGGATCACCACCTGAGCCAAATGCAGATGCTTAATGACTGAGCCACCCAGGTGCCCCTAGTTTATATCTTTTTATTATAATCATCCTGGTGAGAGTGAAGTGGCATCTCAGTGTGGTTCCCATATGTATTTTCTTGATAACCAATGATGTTGGGCATCTTTTTCATATACTCGTTGGCCAGTTGTATATCTACTTTGAAGAAATGTCTATTCAGGGTTCTTTGCCCATTTTTGAATTGGGCTGTTTGTTTTTTTGCTGTCAAGTTGTAAGAGCTCTTTATAATTTTTGAATATGAAAGCCCTTATTCAGTTCTCAACAAAAAAATTACACAACATACAAAGAAACAGAAAAGTATGACCTATTCACAGAAAGAAAAAAATTGACAGAAACTACCCACAAGGAAGCCCAGACATTAGACTTATTAGGCAAAGACTTTAACTGTGTTAAACATGCTGGAGGAGCAGAAGGAACCATAAATAAATATAACTAAAGGAAATCAGGAGAGTGATGTATGACCAAGTAGGGAATATCAATACAGAAATAAGAATTATAAAAAGGAATGAAATAGATATTCTGGAGCTGAAAGTTATAATAGCTGAAATAAAAAAAATCACTACAAGGATTTAGCAGGAGATTTGAACAGAAGAAACCATCAGCAAATGTGAAGATAGGGCCCTAGTCTGAGGAGCAGAAAGCAAAAGGAATGAAGAAGAATGAGCAGTGCCTAAGGGACCTATAGAACACCATCAGGCTTAGCAATGTATGTGTTATTGGGAGTCATAAAAGAAAAGAGAAAGGAGCAGAATATTTGAAGAAATAATGTCTGAAAACTTTCCAAATTTTATGAAAGATATGACTGTACACATCTAAGAAGCTCAAAAAACTCGAAGTATGATAGATTCAAAGAGATCCACATCTAGACACATGATAATCAAATTGTTGGAAGTCAAAGACAAAGAGGGAACTTGGAGAGAACTTGGTACGTGGCAAGAGAAAATTGACTTGTCATATACAAGGATCCTCAGTAAGATGAACAGCCAGTTTCTCATCAAGACCCTAGAGGCCAGAAGGCTGTGGGAGGGTACATTTTAAGTGCCGAAAGAAAAAAAAAAGTGTTATCCAGTAGTTCTGTATTTGGCAAAACTATCCTTCAAAAATGAGGGTGAAATGAAGGGATTCTCAGATAAACAAAAGCTAAGGGAGTTCGTTGCTAGTAGACCTACCCTGCAAAGAATGCCAAAGGGAGTCCTTCAGGCTGAAACAAAAGGACACTAGAGAGTAACATGAAATCATATGTAGAAATAAAGATCATTGGTAAAGGTAACTATAGGTAGATATAAAACTAGTATTATTGTAATTTTAGTTTGGAATCTCTTTGTCTTTCCTATAAGATTTAAAAGACAAATGTCTAAAACAATAATTATAAACCTGTGTTAACTGGTGCACAATGTATAAAGATGTAATTTGTGACAATAACAACATAAAGCGGGAATAGATATAATGCATGTTATTGAAGCTAAGTTGGTATCAACTCAAACAGGTTTGTTATAAACTTAGGATATTAATTGTAATCCCCAAGGTAACCACTAAGTAATCAATATAATATACCACAGTAATAGAACAAAGTGAAAAAAACCCCCACATAATCATCTCAATAGATGCAGAAAGAACATTTGACAATATTCAACACCCTTTCATAACAAAAAGACTCAGAAGACTAGGAAACGGGAACTTCCTTATCATGACAAAGGGCACTTATGAAAAATCCCCAGATAACATCATACTCAGTGGTGAAAGACTGAAGGCTTTCTCCCTGAGATCAGGAACAGGACAAGGATGACTGCTTTCATCATTATTATTCAACATTTTACTGGAAGTCCTAATCAGGGCATTTAGGCTAGGAAGAAATATAAAAGGCATCTAAATTGGAAAGGAAGAAGTAAACTCTTTCTATTTGCAGATGATGTAATTCTATATATAGAAAATAGAATGCATACATACACAGACACAAACTACTTGAACTAACAAAGAAATTCAGCAAAATTGCAGGATACAAGATCAATACACAAAAAATCAGTTGTGTTTCTACATCAGCAATGAAGAATGCTAAAAGGAAGTTAAGAAAGCAAAAAAATAAAATATCTTGGAATAAATTTAACTAAGGAGTTGAAAGACTGATACACTGGAAACTATAAAATATAGCTGAAATAAATTAAGACCTAAATAAATGGAAAGACCTCCATGTTTATTGACTGGAAGACTTAATATTATTAAAATGACAGTATTCCCCAAAGTCATCTACAGATTCAAAGCAATACCTATCAAAGTAGAAATGGATTTCCCCCCTAGAAATAGAAAAGCCAATCCTCAGAGTCACATGAAATTTCAAAAGGCCCTGATTAGTTAAACAATCTTGAGAAAGAACAAAGTTTGAGGTCTTATACTTCCTCATTTGAAAAGTTACTACAAAACCGTGGTTATGAAAACTGTGGTACCAATATAATAGAGTTGAAGATCCAGGAATAAATCCAAGTATCTATGGCCAGTTAATTTTCAGCGAGATTCAAAAGACCATTTATTTAATGGGGATGAGGAAAGAATAGTCTCTTCAAGTGGTGCTGACACAACTGGATAATCACATGCAAAAGAATGAATATTGAGCTCACTCAGTCTACAAAGATTAACTCAAAAGTCGTAGGACCTAAGTGTCAGAGTTACAACTATAAACCTACTAAAAGAAGCCATAGGGGTAAATCTCCGTGATCTTGAGTTTTGCAATGGATTCTTAGATTTGACGCCAAAAGCATGAGCAACAAAAGAAAAAATAAATTGGACTTCATACAAACGAAAAGTTTTTGTTAATCAGAGGACATTATTGAGAAAGTGAAAAGACAACCCACAGAATGGGAGAAAATATTTGTAAGTCATACGCCTGATAAGACACAAGTTCACAGGTTTTCTTAATTGATCTTTGCTTCGCCAGATTTCATGATTCCTTCAGCTTCTGTTTTCTCTGCAAAGCATCGTGACTGCTCTCCACAGCATGCTGAATTGCAGTAGCAGCTCCTGGCTACGGAGATAGACCTTTGCACTTGTGCTTCCTCTAGTTGCATTTTATGTTTACCACCAACCAGCTGTATGTATGTTTGTGCACATTTGACGTAATGTTGTATTATAGAAAACAAATGTGAGAGCAAAAAGCTATCTCTAAGAAAACAAATATTAATGCTTTGGAAAGACTTGATGAAAATAAGTAAAAAAAAAAAATGTGTTTAAATTTTGAATAAGCCAAACAACTGTAAACTATTGTGAAAAAATTGTAACAACTCTCTAAGGATTCTGCGTTCAGATTACTAAGCAAGTACCTTTATTAATTTACATGAAAGAAACCCAACTAGAAACGTGTAAATATGCATTATGGAGGTGGTTCATGTAAGAAACAAGGTATGTAATACCAGTCAGCAGAGTCCAAAGAAAACACCTTGGACCTATGTGTGGAGATTGGTGAATGAATGTATATTCATACGTTTAAATGAAGAGAAAATAGTATTTATGTAATTTTTATGATTTTTGTCAGTTAACCGACTTTGACAATTAACTGTCCAATTTGATCATTCTAGGTAGAGAGAAGTTTTTGCTGTATCTTTTACTCCAAATATAGAGATTGCATCTCTAAATCCACTTAAGTGCAAGGAATTTTGTTGTCCCTCATAACAGATATTTCCGTGATAGATTTCAGGGCTAGTTGACTTGCCAGGTCTACAGTGTTATCAGTGAGCTGTCTATCCTTTCCACCATCTTCAATGTGTTTGCCTTTGGGTTGCCCCTTTCTAGATTGCAAGGTGGTTGCAATATTATCCAAAAGTAGAAAGAGTTCCAGGCATTCTTCTGTTTTCCTTAGAGGAAGAGGGAAGCCTACCCCAGAAACTTCCATAGCAGAGCACCCCCTTGTCTCACTGGCCAGAAGTAGGTCACCTGCCTACCCTTAAAACAGCCCTAGCAAGGAGCTTGAGAGACCATTTTGACTGGCTTAGAATTTAACTCATCACACTTTAACCCTGAGTGAGTAGTTAACTCTGAATTAGGTGGAATCAGGGTAGATACCCAAACAAAGTTAAATTCTGCCAACAACAACAACAACAACAACAGGCCAAAGTGGCGGTTGCAAAGGTAAGCAGTAGTTACATAGGGACAGCAAATTCTTCATGTTGTCTTTCCTCAGTTTTACTTCCTACAACTAAGCTTTTGGTAAGAGCTGAGCCACAGAGTATTCAAGATCATTCTCTTTTTATGAGATCCTGGAGTTGAGCTATTCAACATGATTGATCTTAGTGGTCATCTGAGTGGGTGGCAGGTTGCTCTCTTTTTCAAAATGTATGAGAAGTCTGGGAATCAGACTTGAGTAGATGGCCACGTCATCTTTGCACGGAAGAGGTCAGTAGTTGATTCTACCAGCTAATGATTATGGCTGCCCTGAATGCTTTTCTCTCAGTGCCCTTTTGGTCATAATAGCCCTTTCCATTTGGAGACTTCTTTCCCACTTTATGTGATTTTGCTAAGGGTAACAATCATGTTGACCCTTGTCTCCGTTCCCTGCCTCCCATTCCTCACCACTAAAGTAAGCGTGAACTGAGGCGCGGCCAATTAGAGATCCCCATCTCCTAGGCTGCCCTGTCTTCCAGGCTACAGTGATGTGTTCAGGGAAAGGCATCTGATCTAATCAGGCAAATGGGAATTCTCCCCAGGACTTCTGTGGTAAACGAGGGTCACATGGAAGGCACACATAGAGTCAAGAGAAAGAAGCCATTAGGCAAGGAGACACAGAGATAAGTAGAGACTTGATAAGGTGTGTGGTGGGTGAGTTTCCTGACAGTACTGAGCCCTGACTCCTGTTTTCCTCTATCCCAAAATTTCTTCCTGGCTAGATAAGCTAATATGTCTTCTGTTTTGCTTGAGCAGACTTGAGATGGGTTTCTGTCACCTGTAATTTCAAATTCCTGATTAACACACTGTTTGAGGAAGAATCTGAGGATAGAGTCATGCTTTTTCTTAGAATGGTCACTCTAATACCTGGCTTAATGAACCACTGAGGCCCCAGTGTTTCATAGTGAAGGGCACACTGATGTTAAATCTTCCAAAGCTGTATTACTGTCAATCATGACCATAGGGAAAAACAGTCTCAACTTGTAAATAGTTACTGGCCAATTTTAAGTACTGTAGCTTGTTCCCAATAAATGCTTTAGAATAAGTGAGTTGTAGAGGTTTTCCCTGAGAGATGTTATTCCAGTTAAATGTGGGAAGATATAGACTTAAAACATATTTGGGGAGAAGCACTGGATTAGTTTTAGAATAGTTGACCTTGAGTTACTTTTGGTGAGGCTAATTTGATATCAGAAGTTGTCTGTCTTCGCTGTTCATAGTTTGTAGAAACATAACCATATAAGCAGTGTGGAGAATACTCATCTTTAGTTTCTCTATAGCTGGGATCCATGCGCCCAGGGACATTCCTGTTGGCCTGAGTTCAAAACAAATGTGAGTGGAATTCTAATTAGTAAGGAGAGAGGTTGGGAACTGAACCGACTGGAAATCTGAGGACAAAGGGTATGAGGTTAAGATCTGCCCAAAGGCTTTCCGTATTGTGGAGAAATTCTGGTGCTGTCACAATAAAACAGGCCTTTGGAACTTAGTATGTCCTGATATACTTGGGAGGAAGCACTGAACTAAATGGAACCTTGAAAGAATAAGAATGCCAGAAGGATCTAGCATTTTTCTGTCTGTAGAATTGCAACAGAATTAGAACTTGTGCTTGTTTCCTCAAAGACAAGTAAGGGACAAGTACAGAGAAACAAAATGGCACACAATCCAATTTCAGAACAAGAGTATGAAGTTAATGTAGTAAAACAAATGTTTCAGTGTGGCGGTTGCTTAAACTCTTTAACTTTATTGAACACATGGGCTGGCATTACTCCTGTAATGAGGGCAGGAGACCGGGAAATGATTCAATTTCAGCACTGGCTGGTGCGTACCTGGTGGAGTGTTTTTAGTCATCCTGGCATGCTGTGGATTGACAACAAGATTATGTGTTGTTCAAGGCCATTAATAATGAACGGAGTGGCCACAAACAAAAATCTTCTGAATAATTTGGGGTTTCTAAAAATGCAAAACAGTTCAGTAATCTCCTGAGCTCTGGACCATCTGCAGACCCATATCATTTATGTAGAGCTGGATATTGAAAGTATTAGTAGTCAGACTTGAAAAAGCTTTCTTAATAAATTGGGACAGATCATGCTATACCCAAGAGACTGATAGTCTGCCAAGATTTGGTCAGTAACTTTTATTTAAAGGTGTTTTACCATATGGTTTTCTCAGAAAGCTAATGATCAGATTCTAGCACATTTGCAACTAATAAATCGTGTTCTTAAATGAGGCTAGGCATGGCCTGTATTTTGGGGATAGAATTCAAATGGAGTTATAGAAAATGGGGGAAAGGAATTGACCTGGGCGGTGAGTAGGTGGAGAGGGTGATTTTTTTGGACAGGATAGTTAATAAAATATTTACTATGACTGCAAGGCTCTACTGAAGTCTTCTATGACCTTTACCAGGGAAGTATTTCCATTAAAAAAAAAAAAAAAGGACCTATCTTAAAAGAGTGCTGAATTTCAGAACATAAAAATATGAAACCAATTTATGGGAAGAGATTTAGAACTATGGCAACAATTTCTTAAATTTATTTATAAACCAACTTTGTTACCTGGGACAGAGGACAAATCTTCTACAAAAGAGAAATCCAATATGACATTCCCTTAGCATTTAAGGCAAAGATGAGACTTACATAATCTTCAACAGTAAGCACCTGTTTTCAGCTGAGATTTCCTACCCAAAGTAGTATTGCTTAATTCGGTGACTTGTACCACAGTCTCTATTCATATATTGTGATAGCTATATCTAATTTTTAACAAGAAGTCTATTAATAAGGAGTGAGATAGAAACTGGAAAATAAGAGACAAGTTTTCAAAAGTTAAAATACATTATGTATTATTTTTTAGCTCAAATTCTCCATTTATTTTCTTCCAGTCAATATTTGCATTTATTAGTATTTGATATACTATTTGATAGTTAAAGAGTTATCTAATGTATTTTTATTTTCCTATCATTATACATTGGTATGGCAGATGATCTGAGATTCACGTCCTGTTTTGTGGGAAATGCTTTCTTGGAGTATAAAATCAACAATGGTCATCTATGATCTTTTTTTCTTTTTTATTGAATTACAATTGAGATATACTATGTTAGTTTCAGGTGTACATCGTGGTGACCATTTAATGTTTTTATACATTACAGAATGACCACCTCCATAGGTCTTATTACCCTCTGTCATTATACAAAGTTATTACAGTGTTACTGACTGTATTCCCATCACACACACATATGTCAGGACGGCTAGTATCAAAAAGACAAGAAATAAGTGTTGGTGAGGATGTGGAGAAGAGGGAACACTGGTGCACTGTTGGTGGGAGTGTAAATTGGTGCAACCACTATGGAAAACAGTATGGAAGATCTATACGTTGTTGAAAGTGGAGTATTAAAGTTCTCTACTATGACTGTGTTGTTGTCTACTTCTCCTGATATTTCTGATATTTGCTTTATATATTTTGGTGCTCTATGTTGGGTTTATAAATAATTGTGAGGTACAATGTCTACAAATGAAAAACAACCTCTTGGGAACTTAAGATCTAGGAAAGACCAAGTCAGGCATGGTAATTTAGGGGAGAAAGACTCTGGGGATCTGCCTTCCTGTGCAGTCTGGAAATGTTAAGTCTACTGAGGTCTGACTGATGGCCAGCATTGTCTCCTTAGATTGCTGGCTCTGGAATTGTTAGCCTTTTGCCTTGAGGTAGGATCTGGCTCATCTAGAGGGTCTTCATCAGAGCACAGGAACTAAGAATAAGTAAATGGCTGTGTATGACCCCAGGCTGGAGCTCTAGGTCAAATTTGGGGGGTGAGAAAGAACAAGCTGCTTTCAACTTGCCCTCTCAGCGAACAACACACATTGGTGCACTGTCATTGGTTGAACCAAAAATTCAGCAGTGTGTTTGCACAGAAAGTCTCTCAGGATCATAGTTTGACTTATTACACAAGCCTTAGAATTTAGGGGCTAAACAAAATTGATTATTTGGAATTGGAACCCACTGAATCTGGAACCAGATAAGGCCAGTCTCTCAGGATTGTCTGGATCCTGGCAGAGACAGAGCGGAGCCAACAGGCAGCTCAAAGGTTAGAAAAGGCCCCTTCCCTACAGTCAGGTCGTATACTCTTCGTCTCCCCAGCCACTCTTCCCTAAAAACCTCCTATACATTTGAAGGAACATTCGTCTTAAAACGTCTGCCCAAGATAAATTCAGGAAACCCTTAAAGCAATGATTTTTCCTCCAGTTGGATTTGGATGAAAATCCTCCCTGTGGCATATCAGACATTCTTTGGGAGGAATACAAATAGCCCCTAGCATGGGACAACCCTTGTACAAGTAAATACTTAATAAATCCTACTTAAGGAGAGTAAATGAGATAGGAAGCAAACTCTTTCAGCCATTGGCACCACTGGAAAGCATTCATTAAGCTTTTTACCTTCATGGGGCACTGAGCCAGGGATGGTACAAAATACATTGGCAGATGTGACTTCTGCCCTTGGAGACGGAAAGCACCATTTGTGGGCTTATTCTTGTGTGAAATTTACCTCCGTTGTCATTCTCAACTGACAAACAAGTAAATAGTGGTTGGGGCAGGGAATAATGGTGGTCAGCAGCATGCTAGCACTGAGGTAGACTGCATCCCAGCGCTCCTTTTTGTTGACTCCACGTTTCTTTCTCACTGAGCTGCTGAAAGTACTTTTAAAATACTGTAATTGACACAGTTACTCCTTATGTTTTGTGTAGGTATAAATGCATTTAAAGAGATCACCACCCCTTCCCACCCCCATCTGCTGGCTCTGGATTTACATCTCTCCCTTGAAAGGTTGTGATTTGGATTGGAAATGTCAGTTTGGTCAAGCACTGATTTCTCTTCTCTCTCTCTCTCTTTTTTTTTTTTTTTATTCTCGGGGAGCAAAAACCTTTTGGGAGGCCCAAATATTTATCTTACGACTGAGAATATTAAAACATGGCTGGTCTTGGACAAGGTTGGGACCTCGGAGAGGTTTGTTCTCCTCTTCTGGCCTTTTCCTTTTCTGTGCTCTTGCATACCTCCTGGTTCTTTAGCAGCCTCCTTCCACATGTCGCACGGGACCCTGCTTGTCAGCATTAAAAAAAAAATTATTTATGGGGCACCTTGGTGGCTCAGTCAGTTAAGCGTCTGACTCTTGGTTTTGGCTCAGGTTATGATCTTGCGGTTTTGGGATCAAGCCCCGCGTCAGGCTTTGTGCTCAAAGCAGAGTCTGCTTCAGATTCTTTCTCTCTCTCCCTCCCACTTACTCTCTCTCTCTTGCTCAAATAAGTAAAATCTTTTAAAAAAATAAAATACTTATTCAAAAATAATTTTAGATTTATTGAAAAGTTGCAAATATAATATGGAGAGTTCCCCAGTCTCTGAGGATATTTGTGTGTGTGTGTATATATATTTCTCCTTTTTTGGGGGATAAATGCTTAGGAGTAGAATGGCTTGATCTTAGTGTAGATGTATGTTTACCTTTATATGAAACTGACCTATTTCCAAAATGGTTGTACTATTTTATATTTCCACCAGTAATATATATGAGTTCCTGTTGCTCCCCATCTTTATGTTCGTCTGTCGATTTTCATTTTAGTCATTTTGGTTGGTGTGTAGTGGTATAATGATGTTGAGTACTTTTTCATGTGCTTATTGACCAGTTGCATATCTTCTTTTGTGAGGAGTCTTTTTACATATTTTGTCCATTTTAAAAATTGGGTTGTCTTTTTATTATTGAGCTGTTGGAGTTCTTTATTTATTTTTATTTTTTTATTGTTATGTTAATCCCCATACATTCCATCATTAGTTTTAGATGTAGTATTCCATGATTCATTGTTTGTGCATAACACCCAGTGCTCCATGCAGAATGTGCCCTCCTCAATACCCATCACCAGGCTAACCCATCCTCCCACCCCCCTCCCCTGTTGGAGTTCTTTATATCTATCTATCTATCTATCTATCTATCTATCTATCTATCTATCTAT